>NC_056725.1:489072899-489367899 GCF_019279795.1 Protopterus annectens | reverse complement strand
TATCTATTTTCCTGGACACAATGAACATATAGGCAGATTTTATAACAACTGCTTGGATTATTCTTGTTTGTACTATATATCTATCAGACTGGTCACTAGTAGTTGACCATTACTGTTAATAGTGGAAGAAAAAGAATGATGAGGTAACATATGCTCTGCTCTTTCCAGAGTGCATATTAAGATTGCGAGATCTGCTTGCACAGCTGAGGCTGTGAAGGATGGTGTTGGTTGTTGAATAGGTGGGTATAAGAAGGGCACATGACCACTTAGGCAGTAGCAGCTTCTTACAGCACTATTGCATGCCCACAACAATTGCATATTTCAATATGTTGTGGGTTCCTTATGGCTAGTTGCTGAAACCATATCATGAACAATATATGACATTGCAGGCTGCCTTACTGAACTCCTCTTCCCATTCCAGGATTCCCCGATCCCCTTCTAAATGAATCATTTCATTCTCAGGACTGAGAGCCCATAGATAAGTAGAGGGTAACATGAGACAGAGAAGACAAGGCAAATTAAGCAGGGATGCCTACTTAATGATAGTCGACTCTTGTGTATAGTGCTTTCTCCTTTAGCATGTTTGATTTTGATATGCTTCCTGTTAAAGAGGTTTTTAGGAAGACACTCTATATGAATTGACAGGTTTACCCATGCATTTTTAACTTAGTAGTTCAGAAAGCACTATTACTAAATGAATTAGGTAAATATATTTACTTCTATTTGCTTCAAAATAAATGAAAAATGCAGTATTTAAAGTAAGAAAATCTTCCGATGGCTGCCTGTAAGCAATAATTAAAACCTCAGATTTGTTGAAAGATAGCTAGAAACATGGGGGGGGGGAGTATCTTTCTTCTCAAAATTAGCCAAAGTTCTCTTAGTAGAGTTTTGAGATTTCTTCCAACATTCTATGCAGCATTCATCTTATAAGTATTTTGATAAAGATGGCCGAATATTTGGGCAATTCTCCACTGAATAGGTTCTTTAAGTATTGTTTAGATGGCCACCTCCCTTTCCATAATCTCAATGAAAGACAGTAATAACAAGGTTAACCTTTTCGTGAAATACTAATGGCTTAAGAAAAAAATATACAACTGAATTAAAACTGAGAAGTAAAATTTATGCTCCCTGTTTGCTCTGTTTTTCTTTTCTTTCAGAGAATTCTATTTGACAATGGATATATCTGAGTTCCATGCTGAGGACCTAAATAATGACAAAAAATAATATGAATTTTATCACAAGCTAAATAAAATTGAGCTTTAGTTATTTTTTTTCTTTTTGTGACAATAATGATGAGTCGACAACAAGTCCTATGTGTACCATCTCAAAGCCCTGTCCCTACTATGCTTGATCTCCTACAGACTGTCGCTGATCTATGCCTAGCCATCATGGTATCCTCTGCTGATGGATTTGTTTCATATTCACAAAATCAATAGTATCAGAAATACCCATTCTAAGTAACTAAACCTTGTCTACAACATAAACATGACACTGTGGGACAGGTATGTGTTTCAAAGATTACCCTTTCTCTGGAACAAGCTTCTCATCCATGTGAAGCAAAGCGCATCCCTAGCCATATTTAAATGTAATTTGGATCAATGGATGGGATATCATAAATTTACCACTGATTTGTCTCGTATGTCCCAAATGAACTCGGTGGCCTGTGATGGCTTGATATGTAGAAGTGTATATCATAACTTCCGGAAAATTCCTTGGAGTATTGACACACGACAGCAATATTTTGGTAAATTCGGGGTAAGTTTGGTTAGATTTAAAGATGATGTGCAAACTGACAAAATCAAAATAACCTATCTGATCTCATAGCTGCTTACCTTGGCTGTCTTTCCGTCACTTAAACTTTGCGTTATCACTTTTCTTTTTTGTTTCTTTCCTTTTTAAGGAGATCTCTTCATTGAATTGTCCTCCGTAGTCATAATGTCCTCCACTCTCATTTATTACTCTATGGGAAGTTCTGCTTCCTTGCTGAAGTGGTGACATCAGGTTGGAGTCAGCAGAATCCATTACCTAATCAGCAAGAGGGAAGAATGTGTACAGAGAGAAGAATTTCAGATTGGGGCAATTTTAGTTGTATTTTTGTATATTTTCCAATTTTAAGGTTAGTCACATGTTGTTGGTTAATCTGGTCTTCAAACCCAAAAGCATTATGTGATCCTTTTTATGTAAGAATTAATGTAAAGGCTGTTTCATTTTCACACCACATCATCTTGGGCAGCACAACGTCCATACATAATTGTCTCTAATTTTGCCTAATGTCATTGAATCGTACCTTTTATCTGTTCACGACTTTTGCAGAATGCCCCTGATTTTGCTTAATATTTTACCCTGTCGATACCTCACAAAACTTGCAATTTTCTAATAAATCACTGAGGATTACAGCTGGACAATAATGCAAGATATTAGTGTCATAGTTTATAATTAATTCTGCCCGGAAAATGCATGCTAATATAAAACCTGTTCCATTAATAAATGGATGCACTGCACTCAGCCTGTATGCAGCATTAACAGGATATTTATTTAATTACAAAACGAATTGGAAAGAGACCCAGCCTACCAGTGCAGGAAGTGCAGGAGAAGTGCAACTTTACATCATAAATCTGTGGAGAGCCAAAGTTTTCAAGCAGGAAATAACAATAAAATGAAACAACAGAATATCCAGTAAAGTGGATTTGCAGAGCTGGAAGCCATCTTGATATCCTAGAAGTAAGGGCAATGCTACAGGTATGTGCAAAAAAATGGTTGCACATGATCTTAAAAATGGCTTTTAGGCCCATAGCCTTTTAAACACCTACAAACCTATGATCATGATGATGATGACCTGACAATATTGCCCTCCACTTCTTTTATTTTGATTATCACTCCTTTTTTCTGTGATTTGCTTGCCATCTTTCATTTTTGCCATTTTGTTTTGTTATCCTTCTTGTGCTTGTCAAAGCCATTTGCCTACAGAGTTGACTCCTTCAGCTGGATTTCTCACAGTTATGGTTCCAGCAGTCTGGGGCATGCTCAGCATTATGAATGGTGACAGATATGTGCTGCAAATTGCAGCTGAGGACAGTGACTTCTGATTACTTTTTATCAACATTTCCTTAAGGCTATGGCAGCAGAACTTAAAAGAAGGCAAAATGAAATGCAACATCATCAAGTCCAGAACACCAAAATTAACTAACATGTTGTCATCCCCTTCACCAAATCACATCATCTAACTCAACACATGGTAGCTTGCTACTGGTATCACCATGTCAGTTGAGAATCTTGATTAGTCTGGCTGTTGGTCTTTCAAGTCTTACTACTTTTCCTTATTAATCTAACACACTTGGTTAGAAGACTCAAATGAATTATTAATTGAGAAATACTTATGACTGTTATTTTTTTTTTCCAGTTAATTTTTATTTCAATTTCCACAAGAAAGAAAAAATCCTGCTTATTATAACAGTTAATACATGGTAGAGATAAGATAGCAATAAAGTTACATAATGTCAAAAACACATAATATATTGTATATTGCAAAATTCCACAAACTTGTCTTGCATTTCAAAACTAAAGTCACTTTAAACAGAAAGGACGGATATTTTATTATTAAAATAAACTTGTTATATGACAAAAAAATAAAAAAAAACATCCTATATTCTGAATTTGATAGAGTTTCACTAAGAGTTAAAACATACACAGAATTTTTATATAATTTTGCTATTTGTCATTGTTATTTCTATAATGAAGGAAATCTTAATTCTATACTGTATCTGTCAAAAGAACTATTGACAATATTTACAAATATTTACATGGGGTTGTCACTCTTAAGGTGTATTATGGTAAGATTGATGAGTGTTACTGATGACTGTTATGAAAAGAAATAAAAAAAAATGTCTAAAATACTTATTTTAAAGTTAGGAGCCTGTTTAGGTGCTATGGAAGAAAACAACTGAAATGCTGTATAAATATGTTTCTGTGAATACAGTTTTATTTAGTTCTCTTTCTAAACATACATTTGTGTACAAGATTAGTTACTGTATGTTTTTCACTGATGTCTTATGATCATTTGCTAACTGTGGTGTGCACACATTGATTTTCTTAGTACTAAATTGACAAAAAAAAAACTGCTTGTTTTTTTTTTCACTTATATTTACTATCTCTGTCCTAGGTCATGAATGAAAAGGGTCAGTGGATCAGTCGACTTATCAGTATAATGCATGAATAAATAGACTGACAATCCTTGTGAATGGAGTGGTTTGGAATGTTGCAATGAAGATCACATGTGACTCAGAACAACAACTGTTAAACCACGAATTATATGAACTGAGGCCCATTAGGGGGCTGAGTTCCGGATGGGAGTTAAATTAAATAGAAATAAGAAATATGTTGTGTGGTTCTTCTAGCTGGGAAGTACAATGACACTGTATGGCAATGGCACTCTAATGTCAGTTAATGTAGAGAACTAATCCTCTGACTTGATATTGAGCTGTTTCCTGTGCCAGAGGTACAGGGTTTGAATCTTTCCATCTTCTTTTGCAGACTGTGTGAACTTAAGCAAGTGTATCTATACACACATATACACACACACACACACACACACACACACACAATTTTTTTTCTGTTAGAGCCCATTATTAGCATTGCACAAGGTAACTGATATAATGTACCAAGATGCTGAAATTCATTTGATTATATACAACTGTAATTCATTCAATTTTTATTAAGTGTTTCTGTTCCAGTGGGTTGCAAGTTGTATTTTGCATTTTATTTTGTTACAAGTGAATGATTCTATGCATGCAATCACTGAGCAGCATGTACTTGATTTCTATTTAGTGCAATATCAATGTGTCAGAATATTATATAAACATATAACAAAAAAATTATTGTCCAAATAGTTTACTATTTCCCTAGCAAATTAATAAATTGGATTCTTTGTTATCCATTAACTTACTTCCATCTAATATCAGCAGAAGTATTCTGCATGCCATCCATGTGTTCTTAAATTCCCACATTGTATTTGATTACACAAACTTAGAAAAAATTGCTCTGTGCAAACACAATTGTGCTTTTAATATTAAATCTGAGTAACCCTCCATCTTCAAATGGTGTAATCTTATTTCTTATACACCTCTCTTTTGAAAATGTTGATCTCTTCAACTGTCTTAGTTTTTTTACTGAGCTTGAAAGTTGCTGTACTATATGACATTGCTCTGATTTCCTTCAGGATACACATCTTAAGCTATTTAGTGTCTCTGCACTTGGTTCTGAGACATAACTCTTATTCTTTAAGTTACTGTTCTTTAAATTACCTTTACCCTGCCTACTTATCTGCAGAGATGGACTCTTCAAAAATATGTATAGTACTCCAAATGGAGTGACCATTAACAGAATTAACAATAATCATGGCCAGTAAACCTTTTAGAAGAATATTTGCAAAAAAAAAAACTATTATAAGAGGAACAGAGACTTGTTATGTATAAAAATCCCTTCCTACCATCATAAAATGGATTTAAATCTGGCTATTAAATATGTCAAGCATGTTTGCAAATGTAAAGCAAGAGATAAACTACAATACATTCCTCTCCCAAGGACAATTACAAGACATTTTTAACAATATTTGGAATTTCAAAAGTAAAACCCAGTAGTGCATTGAGTTGCCTTGTAATGATGCCAGTTATTGTGATCCTGAGATCACCCCCGATATCCTAGCTGACAATCCCAGTCCCTGTATCCTAGCTGACAATCCCAGTCCCAGTATCCTAGCTGACAATCCCAGTCCCAGTATCCTAGCTGACAATCCCAGCTTGCCAGTATGCTTCAAGCATTTCTTTCCCTCATCATCATCTAAGAGCAAGTGCTGTCAGCACTATCCAAAACCAAACAGCAGCTTGATGCATCATTGCACCTAGCTTTCTCTTTGTCAGTATAAAAAGTACAGCATTGCTTAACCCCTCATGAACCCAGTCAGCTGTAGGCTCTTCACTGGACACACAGCAGGTTTAGTGCAAACTGCTAATTGTATTGTTACTACCCAAAGGCAGTACCATCAAAGGCACTCTTAACAGAAAACCCATTAGCCTCATTTTTATATATTCAGTTTGATAAGGAGGGTCTCTTTGTCTCCCCCTTTGAATCATGGATCTGAAAATGATTACTTCAGTCATATTCGCTAATGTCTATTCTAGTTTGTTGGTCCATTAAAGCACAGTTTACAAGGCAAAAAGTCACATAATTATTTATCCTGTTTAATTTAGTCTTGTTGTCAGAGATCAGAAAATTGCAAGGTATGTCATTTATTGCACATTTAGGTAATAATTAATATTAGATGCCTTTAATGAACTAAATATTACAAATTGAAAGCATAGTTATTTCTGATTAACTGTGAACACACAAGCATTCGGGATTGGGTCTATATTATAACATCGAAGTTCGTAAACATCGAATGTCATAATATCAAACCCTAAACACCGAAATCCGAAAACATCGAACATTCAGAATAGCGAATTTTTTCCCAGGGAAAAAATTTGCTATTCCGAGAAACATACACACAACACAAACACACACAAAAAACAGCAATCCATACACATACACTTAAAATCCTACATCTAAACCTAAACTAAACTTTACATACACTACTAGCTATCCACTTACCTTAACCCAACCCCAACCCTAAGGTCCATCACTATCGCACACTCACCTCAACCGCGCCCTAACCCTAACTCACCTAACCCGCCCCCTAACCCTAACCTACACACAACCGCACACTTACCTGACCAGCGCCCTAACCCTAACTCACCTAACCCGCCCCCTAACCTACACACAATTGCACACTTACCTGAACCCGACCCATAACTTTCCAACATATCAAATGCTGAAAACAGCGAAGCCACAGCAACGACCCACCAAATTCTTTCCCAGGGAAAGAATTTGGTGTCCTGCACCTTCGCTGTTTAGCATTCGACATTACTGGTTCAATTTTATAACATTCGAACTTTATAAAATTTGATGTTATAATACAGACCCTTTGGGATTAGAAGAGACAGATTGCATAGCCAAGCTCTTTTTCTTTTAAATGCCCTCCCAAATTTTTGATGCTTAAATATTTTATATATTTGATGTTGCCTGCTACTCTCCATTTAATATCTTAGTGGCTTGACCATAGGGGCAAAAACTGCAGAACATTCTCATCAAAGTCCTGCATTTATCCATGTAGTTGTTTGGGATTCTATCAGAGCAGCTATTGCAGAGTAGCTCAAAATCTGATGTCAAAACAGTATTGTTGACATTGTTAGTTGAGACAAGGATATATAACATATATAACAAAAGCATGTTGTTGATAGTGGCTATATTTTTTCTGAACTGTTATGCATTTTTTGTCTTGTTGAACTTTATTTACTTACCAATATGTTAGAGGTGGAACCTATGCTCTTTACTAGGCATAATCCCTATATTTGATTTTTCTGCCTGTTACTAGTCCATTCCCAGTAAAAAAAAAGTTGAAGAATTTTAAGTCAAGGGTTACCTGCAAGCTGCCCTGTGAGAGCTGAAGCCTATAACATAGTGCCCTGTTTTAAAGTTTACCAACAATGTGAGTTTTTTCCTCATATATACTTAAAAGCTGTAGGCAGTGGTGGTGCTGCGGTAGCGTTGTCACCTCACAGTAAGACGCTGTCCGGTTCAATTCTCAGCTAGAGCGTCTTCTGCGTGGAGACATGTGTGAATGGGCGTACCTTCATTGAAGGTTGTGCATCAGGGCTGGTAACTCGGCACGTAAAAATCAACTACCAATCATTAGCAGACCGGAGTTCCACTGTGGCGACCCCTAACCGGGAAAAAGCCGAAAGAAACAACACAAAAGCTGTAGGAAGTTGTGGAATACTCTGCGACTTTTTCTCTGTCTAGATTAACTGCAGTGCTCAGCACTCTTTAGATAACTGATCCCAGCTGTATCTCTTGTTGCTTCACTACCCTTTACCCCTTCACAGTCACACTAAACAGAACATTTCTTTTAAACTCCATCAAACCTCTTCCACAGAAGCATCTCTAATCACATTGGGCTGATGAAGACTACTAAGACATTCGCCTTCTTTTCTAACACTTTCCTGTCCTACTGTATAAGCACCCATCTTCATCTTGTGTTGACAAGAATTCAGAAACTTTGCAAAATGCATCTTTTAATTCTAATTTACATTATCTCTTTATGCTTCATTCTTTTACAAAACCAACCAAATAACACTATTCTTAAAGAATTCCCAACCCTCTATAATGTGACACTTTCAACCCTATCTTCCAAGTCCATAAGCCAACTACACTTCTAATCCCAGCATTGAAGAAGTTGTTCTATTTAAAAGGCTTCAATGGCAGTGATTCCACTTAGAGGCCTGTATACATCATAAAATTGTCCCCAGAGGCATGAGAGTGAAATGTATTCCTACTTATGGCAATACCTACCCGGATTTACTTGCACAATGGCAGGCTATTAATCTGGATATGAGCATAAAATACATGAATTTGTTTATTGAGTATTTTAGAACAGAAGAAGAAAAAGTTTCACTTAGCATCAAGAATCAACAAGCAGAGCTAGAAAATATACCTCTAGGGGAGGCCTCTATTCGTAAACTGGAAATGTTACAGTTTAACTTAAGTGTCTATGACACCAAATGTAAAGAGCAAAAATCTAGGAAATTAGCACGTGACTACCAAGGTTTCAAACAAGGGCACATCTTTGAATGGCCCAAGAATGATGTAGAAGAAAGAACAGGAAAAATAAATTTTGGCAAAAGACCTTATAATGGGATAAGAAGGAGAAGATAAGTTACTATCTCCACTACCAATGAAAAAATACTACCGTCTGCTGGCCAAAGTAATAAATCTGATTCTGGACAAGAAGAAAGGAATTTTTCAATTCCAGAGATAGATATAAGGGAAGCTAGTACTAGCACGGCATCGCAGGTAATGACAGAAGTGCATTCTGAATCCACATTTGACTCTGTATCAGGGACTAGACCAAACGAAAGATTGATGCATTGCCCTTACAATTGGCCCTTGCCGGTTTTTGTGAAACAGCAGCCCCAAAGGAATGCAAAAGGAATGCGTCAAGAGAGGAAAAGGACAAAATCAATGATATGACCTATGAAAAATCAAGTCTGGTAGTAAATATTTCTCAGATAGAACTCAGTTCAGAGGAAATTTCAATACTGAACAAAGGCCTCAGTTTTATACCTGCACTAGCCTCTGAACTTAATGAATTTGTAACAGACATCAGGATGTTTGCTAGGAATGTGACCTTAAAATCTATATTTGGAACTGAAACCAACGGGAGAAAGGATTGTTATAAAAAGCCAAGTGACTTAAATCCGATCAGTCATCCTACAGTTGAGTTATTTTCTCAGCTATGTGAAGACGAAGTAGCTAAATCCAGAGAAGAAAAAAAAGGAACAGGAGGATACTTCAATTTAACCTGAAAAGAAAAGGAAGCTCTGAATAGTTTAAGGAAGAGGACTGATATTGTTATCAAACTAGAGGACAAAGGAGGAAGTATGGTAGTGATGGATGCTACCTGGTAAAGGAATAGAATGCATGAGATGCTACAAGATGAGCAAACCTACCAAAAATTAAACAGAAGGGAAGTGGATTAATAGGTTTCATAATAATTTGTATGAACGTCTGATGGAAAGACGTCTTATTCAGGAACTTGCAAGCTTCTTCAAAACTAAATATCTCACCATACCCATTATCAGTGGTCTCCCAAAACTGTACAAAGATGACCATAATCCACCTTTGTGTCCTATTGTTACTGGTAGAGGGTGGATCACTGAATCTTTGTCTGTATATATAGAAAATGAATTGAAAAAAGTTTTGCCTGAAGCTGAAGCAGTATTAAAAGACACTGGATCTTTTCTGATGGTTTTATTTAATAAAACCCAAGGCAGAACTGGGGGTAATGAGATCTTGCTAGTCACCATGGACATTACCAGCCTTTTTATGGCCATTCCCAATAAATATGGGATAGAGGCAATTCGCTCCTTCCTGCATCAAGCAGGGTTCAATGCTGATCTCATATGCCTATTGTTGGAACTTGTAAGGGAAACTAATGTTTTTGTTTACGGTTCGGAATTCTTTCTACAGACATGGGGGGTAGCAATGGGCACCCCTGTGCAAACAGCTATTCGAACTTGGTATTGGCTCAATGGGAAAAAGAGAAGGTTATGAGTCATTCTAATCCATGGTATAGTCATCTGAAGTATTATGGCCATTTCGTGGATGACGTCTTTATCTTACGGGACAGCAATTAAAGCCAACTGGATGAATTCACAGAATATCTCAATCGTAGTATGGGATTTTTGGAATTCAAAGTTAAGTCTTCAAGAGAGACTATTGATTTCTTGGATGTGAAGATCAGCATTCATGCTGACTCGAGTCTGAGTACCAGTATATATAGAAAATCAACCTGGAGAAACCATTATTTACATCGGTCAAGTATGCATCCTGGCCATGTCTTTAATAATATTTTTGAAAACCAAACAATAAGGATCTCTAGGCTCTGCACAAATGACCAAGAGTTTGACAGAATTTCTGAATTTGCAATCTAACCTTGAAGCAAGGGGTTATGGTGCAAAAAACCCAATAAAGGTGAATGAACAAGATGACATTCGGAATGGAAGAGGCCAACCATATTTCTCCACCAAAGGACCAGATTTACATAAGAAGAATGCAAAACCATGGATTCAAAGAAATCAGCTTACCTGCAATTTAACTTACAGTATGGATAACAAGAGAGTATGTGGCATTATCAGAAGATTTTGGCCCATACTGCTGATGAAAAACTTAAAGATATTGTTGGTGAGTCACCTCGATTCACCTTCAAGAATAAAAAGAATCTAAAAAAACTACTTTGTAACAAAGATGGCACTGCTGAACAAGAAATGTCAAATAGAAAGGGTACTTATAGGTGCCACAGATGTAAAGCATGTAATCACTTGGATAGTGACAATACGTTTATACATCTGGGCACGAACTGTATCTACAGTTTCAATACATATGCAAGCTGCAATACACATCAAATTTATCTTGCTTGCTGTACACATTGTACTGCTTTTTACATAGACAAAACAGATCAGCTTTTTAAAAATCGGATCCTTTGTCATCTTAGAGATATTAAGAAATTGGATCTCACAAATGCTCTTGCAGCGCATGTGCTGGCAATCCCACCCATCGCTTTAAATTCAGAGCGGTGGAAGTAATTCCCATGAGTTTACGAGAAGAGGATATTAAAAACGTGAATCCAGCTGCATAATGAACTTGAGAGCCAACCATCTACCAGGTCTCAATAGTGTTGCCCCATTGAAATCTATGCTGAAAGCAAGAAAAATGAGTGTAGCTTCTAGAAAGGAAGATTAATGGATAAATGGATAATTTATGGCAATGGAATATAAGAGCTGCAATCTATTCTATGCTTTGTCAAGTTGTTCTGCAAATATATTTACATCATTTGCAGTTTAATTATCTGAGGCAGAGACTGGTAAAAACAAGGAATGCTGTAGCAGTGATAACACTCTTTGTGGTGCATTATTTTATGCTGAATCTGTGACCAGGCAGTATTTTCTATAGAACAAGGAGCAAATGGCTAAGAATACTTCAGGAGGCATAGAGTATGTTACTCTGAAAACCACATGGATACATGTATTAATTCGCTATACTGTGTAATATGCACATAATAGGAATTTATATGCAAGAGCACCAATGCTATTGCACTTTTAAAACTGTATCATATGTGCTACTTGCTTAAGTGAAGTACTGCATATTGTTGAATGAACTGAAAAACAATATGTTCTGGCAACCAAAGGAATTCAGTCCCTTCAATGCTATTGGATAGCTACAGGACAAGAAAATTGAAGATTTGATATTTGAAGGCATAAATATGATTGGTTATAACAAGAAGCAGGATTTATGCTGTATGCAAATCATTAACTTTGTTGCTATTGGATAGTTCAGCCATTAGGATACCAGGCATTTGATACCTTGTGATACAATAATGATTCATTCACAGCAAGACACAGGAGATATGCTGTATGCAAACTAATGAGTTTTCATTGGTTATGACTATGTGTCTGGAACATTGATTGGTTTATTCTGTTGGTTTATTCTGCTTTTAAATTCAGGGTGAGCACAGCTAAGACATATGATCTGATGAAGGCTAGTAAGCTGAAAGCGTTTATCAGGGAATTTTACTGTGCTCCTGTTTTTGTTGTTTTTACTGAATATTAAAGTTTGTTTTTAACATTTTTACAGCTGTGGTGGAACCGAGGATTTTTTCCTACTACATTTCTACATTTATGCTCGGAGCCTTCAGCAATACAGTTACCTTTTCTTCACATTAAAATAATGGAGAGGGTCAAAAGCCCAAAAATAGGGACAGATTTAAATAGTGCTCGTATAAACTTAGAAAATTGCTTGAATAACAGGATTTGTGTTAGCATACATTCTCTGAAGGATGTGAAATCTGAAGCTAAAATGTATGTTATTATTTAGTGACTTAATCCTCAGTGATTTGCCAGAAAACCACATATTTTATGAGGAAGAGACTAAAAATATGAGGCAAAAGTCTGGACATTTTATGAAAATCTAGACAGTTGAGAGGTATAGATCCCATCCTTACTAATAAGCACAGCCCTTTGTTAAAAATATCTTAAGCTCTTTGCCATATCTTTTCATGTTCTCTTCTATATTTAACAGCACAAAACCTAGATCAGGTCCCCCAGCCCATTTTTTCTGAAAAATAAATGTTAACCGCCCCATGTTCAAAATAACTCCTAAATACCAGATGTATTACATAAGTTAGGAAAGTATTAACCACTTTTCCAGGAATTTATAGACCCATCAGTCTAACTAGCCTGATCTGCAAGGCCATGGAGTGGATTATTATGGACGTCATTAACAAGGACATTGTCAACCTCCAAACACTCAATACCACACAGTTTGGCTTCATCAAGGGGAGGTCATGTCTGTTAAATCTGGTCGACTTTTTTGAGACAGCCACCAAAGCCATGGATGAGGGAAAGGTAATGCACACCGCCTACCTTGATCTGGCCAAAGCCTTCGAGACTATTCCACACTCGAGCATAATAGATAAACTCTCTCAACTAGGCATCAATCCATATGTTACCAGATGTATAGCTAAGTGGCTCACTGATAGAACCCATCTAGTCAAAATAGGGGGAGCCACCTCAAGCAGTAGACCTGTACCGAGTGCCATACTCCAGAGTTCGGTCTTAGGGCCTCTGTTATTTGGGATATACTTTTTCTGAGGTGCAGGCCAAAGCCAGTGGGCTATGACTGAGCAGGTTTGCAGATGACTGCAAGCTGGGTGCTGTCATCAATTCCCCTAGTGACGTGGACATCCTCCAAGAGGGTCTCACCCAAACAAATGACTGGTGCCAGAAACATGGCCTCAAGCTAAATACAAAAAAAATGCATCATCATCCCCTTTGGGGAGAGTGACATCCCCACAAATTATCACATTAATAACAATGTCCTAAGCACGTAGTCAGTAGTGATGGATTTGGGCACCCAGATTGATAGCAACCTAACTTTTGACCACCATGTTGCTTCCACTGTATGGAAAGCTTTCTACATGACCCATCTCATAAGTAAGGTCTCATCCAGGGACAAGGAGGTCATAACATCCCTGTATTTTTCCCTTATAAGGCCCATTATTGAGTACAATGCCCCATTTGACATGTACTTCACAAAGCACATGCAGCAGCTGGAGAGATCACAGAGGTTCCTCACCAGGAGAATCCAGGGCCTCAAAACTCTACCATACGCTGATAGGCTAAAAGCCCTATCCCTCTACTCTCTTTCATACAGACTCCTCAGAGGTAACCTCTGTCTGGCATAAAAAGTGATCTCGGACCCTGCCTTGATGGGACTGCTGCATATCCCCAAGTCGAACTCTACTCGAGTAACCCACACACATGGCCTCAACCTGATCTGTGACATTAATAGGACTTGTTGGCAGGACAGATTTGTGTCCCAAAGACTCCCCCATCTGTGGAATAGACTCCCTCTTCATGTCAAGCAGAGTACCTCTTTACCCCTTTTTAAGTCCCACCTGGGAACTGGATGGGAAATAGAAAATACATCCCTGGGATTCCACCTGTGTCCCTGCTGGACAGGGGCATCGGGTGCTGATTGTCTAAACATGGGATAAACTCTTGGCTTGGCTTATAAGGGCCTCAGGGCCAATAGCCTAGTAACTTCTTATGATCCTATGATCCTTCCTAGACATTCACAACCTTGCTCTTGCTGCAGTTTGTAAATCGTGGCTGAAAGATAGCTCCATTGATCTGCAGCACTACCTTCCAAGCTATTCCTGCAGGGACAACCCAAGAACAGACAGGTGAAATGGAGTGGAAACCTTCTTATTATTTAAATCCACCTCTACAACTAGAAGTCACAGTCAGTCCCATAGCAAAATGACCATGACACAAGACCCAAAGTGGCTAATTTTATCCAGTACCTTAAAAACAAAAAAAAAACTGAACTTTACGTTGCATTTGCATAATTCTCTCCTCCCAGTAACAGTAACAAAGTTGATGCTTAACTGCAACAAATATTTAAGGCAACACATTATCCTGAAAAGATCTAATAATTCTTGGTGATATCAACATAAACCTTCTAGGCTCTCACAAGAATGGCATTAGTGATATCCTAGCAGACTTTGGCTAAAATAACAAGACCTCTCTGAGTCATATCTTAGCTCAGGTAAACACTCCTTGTGAGACATAGTCACAAGTAATATGCCACTCTCCATCCCCATACTAGAACTATTCCCACCCCAGACTATTTGATCACTGCTTCCATCTCTGTTAACCACATTCTCCAAACCCAAAAGCAACTACTTGCATCAATCTTATTTCAGTCAAAATCACAAAATAGAATTAATAGCATACAAAGCCAGACAAACTGCACTGAATGCTCTCCACAGTTTAACAATACATGACACATTGGACATAGTCTTTTTGTATTTCTGGATCAAAGAGGTGACCACTCCCACTACTCATCACTGTGTAATGGTGATTTTCAATCATAGTCTTTAGGATATGATGGTGAAAATATACAGAGTAAAATTACACCCCAGAATGCTGTGTAAAATCTGCTTAAAATAGACTTAGGCACTCGTTTGCCTATAGTTTACACATCCTTTACTAACACATTGTTTTTAAGACTTGTGACAAGAAGAGTATCCTGAAGTTTGGCACAGTGAGTCCATTGATTCCCTTGGAATCAGATGTATTAAAGGGTACATTCATCTTGGCTTTCATAGTTTGTAATTAACACACTGGGAAGCATTGTGAAAGCATGCCAACCATTTCTCAGAATCATCTACTTTTGAATTTGACTTGAAAGCTTGAGAAGCCACCTTGACCCTAATGTAAACTGTTTTGGCACTGGGCTATATGCTGAACATAAAAAGAGAAAAGTAATACAAAAATAAATCAAATTAAATAACAGCTGAAGGAAAACAAATAGCCATAAGAAAAAGCTCACATCAAAATGAAGAAAAAAAAAAGAAAAAAGAAAAATGGTGCCCAAAAAGATGTGCAATCACATGACATCATCTGGCATTATCTGGCTAAAAATGGTGATGGAACTGAATCATTAACTGCAAGAAAATGTGTTAGTTTATGTAGTATCAATGATATCAATATGGTTAATAAATTGAAAATGGTACTCTCCTTAAAATGAACCTTCAAGATATTTAGACTTAAAGACAAATAACTTGTGTCTAAACAAAGTTTAAACTACACATTGGAACTGATAATATTTTGCTTGTAGTCATTTGGGCAAATACAATAATGGTGATAAAACATGTATAATTAAGGGGTATTATATTCTGTAAAGGATTAAATCAAACTGTTCTGCCAAACTAAATAAAAACATTGAACAGAATTTTTGTGTAGTCTAGACAGATTATTAAACTAGAATTACAGAGTAGCATGTGCTTACAGATATACAATTTACATCTAAAACTGACAAATTAAGTGCAACAAACAAGATGCAGAGAGCCTTATGCATAAGCCATTAAAAAGACCTGGCATGATAATTTAGTCTGCGATATTTCAGGATAAATCTTAATAACCACCATTTTTATTCTATATTTAATCAAACAATGTATTCAACAAATTCAGTTATGGCACTGTCAGAACACATGATAATAAATCAAGCAGTAGTTCATATCCACTCTTTTTGTGGATTTTCTCAGACATTATATTTAATCAGAAAAAAATACTTAACATATAACTGCGAATGGTTAAAGTTTTTCAGATGGCACACAAGACTGACACACTTAACCATATTGCTACTACTGGACAGTGTTAGCCAACAAATGTATCTTGCCAAATATAATGGAAATCCTGTCCACCCATGTAATTGCTTTGCATGCAGGAATCCTCTAGGAGTTAAATGTTATGCACTGACAAAAGGTCTGATGGGCTATTTTGATGGCACATTCCACTCATTTGCGTTTATTGTTATGTCTAAGGCACAGTTCATCTCAAACAAGTTGAGCACAGAACTCGGTTCAGGTGCTGTTGTTTCTAATAGCTATATACTGGAGAGGTAGTCTGCTGCCAGTAACACTAATGACCACCGTAGTCATGGATATCCTATACTAGTTAAGTATTTATTTTATTATGTAATATTAAGAGACTTGAAATTTTGCCATATTATCTATAAAATGTGGAAATCGTACACTTATATATTTTGTGTAAATAAGGCATATTCTCACAGTCCCCATGACTGGAAAATTACTCTGTATTGTGACTACAGCTGCAGCTGGAATTAATCAGTAAGTTTGCTTATCTGTCCAGGTGTGTGACTTCAGTCTGATTTTCTGTGATTCTTCAGACATAGTCTTGTATAGTACATATACCCACAGGTCATGCATGCATCCTTTACTTTGCTTACGTAGTAATATACTGTATGTATGCATTTGCTGGATAATCACTAGGCAGGTTGTAATATCATACACGTTGTAAAATGTTTCTGTTACCTCCACGATGATGTTTTTCATTCTCTGTGGGTAGTATAGTGGTCAGTTAGTAGATGGGAAGGTTATTGAACCAGGCACAGAAGGCCAGTACTGATCTTATGCCAGAAATGTTGAGTGTGCATCAGTAGCTACAATACACAGGGATTTGGGACAGACAGGCATATTGATTGCAGTGGTAGCCATGTTCACAAGCTTTGCTACATCCATGTGACAATCGACCACTGTAGCCATGTTAGGGGACAGATGTATACTGATCGATCAAATGTGAAGCTAACACAGATCGCACATACCATTCCAGAGATGGCTTCACTGTGCACATTATCCAATCCTGCCTCTGCCCCTGGGCATGTATGCTGTCATGGACATATGTCATTCTTTGTCAGCTCATCAGTGGGCATACCCACTAGGCAAGCCAATCAGATTCTAACACTTCATTGCCATCACACTTAACTTGTAGCCATTTTGTGAGCGACACACATCCATGCCTGTTTATAAAGTCATGGACTCCGATATTCTACTGGAACACCACAGTGGGGGTGGGAGGGGGACAAAAGAGTTCTTGGACACACAGCCATTGTGATACACCATCTGTTAGACTGGATGCCTCTAGCTCTTACATTGTGTGGCCCACACGCTATACCCAGCCAATGTTCCATACATGTAAGCTCCAACCCCTCACTGGAAGATATGATCTCTGACTCCAACCAACCTCCTAGTTGTGTGATGGTTATTGCATCCATTACCCGATGACCCCTTTAACCATGCTTGTAGTTATGTTTCCTGTCACTGTACAAATAATGATGACTGTGTCCTGCTCATCCCTCTATTCTCTGTGGCTATGGTAATGTCTGATGCACAGAGTGTGGCCAGTCAGTTCAGTGTCCTACACAGCATAGGCATGTTATTGCATGTATCAATTATATCATGTGGTTGTCTTCTCAAAGTCCAAATTTGTGGACTAGACATTGCATCTTCACCAGTGCCATGATGTAGTGTGCCTATTTTGCCTTGCATGAGGACCCACTGCAAACAATGCTACAGTGTTCCCAAGTTAGTAGTTATTTTGTAGCAGCACATTATGAAACGTGGCACAGACCGGAAATATCTACCTCCAGGTCTCCAGAGCATCAGATGTATCAAAACAGGGGGAAGTGGTCACTCAGTAGTCCAAACACACATTCACTGTTGTTATGTGCCTTCAACATTGTGCTTTATGTGTCATTTCACCACCATATGGGGCTGTGAATAAGGCCAAAAGCCTTTGTTCAAAGCCATATTCTCCAATATTCATAGCAGTTGGCACTTTAATGGATGGTCTGTTTTCTATAATCATGGGACTTGACTGTCATGATCTCTGTGTGTGGCAAAGTGTGGCCCTACCAAATGACTCTGTGGAAAGTCTCCTTGCATGAAACACTGATATAGTTTGCACATGTGCAAGATGTAAAAATTGTGGGAACTACCGGGATGGTGCACATATGGCATATAATACCCAATGCACTGCACATCGCTTGACAGTTGATGCAGCGGAAACCTTCTAGATTTTATACCAGGTGCCATCTGGAGCAGGGTGGCCTTGATAGCAATGTGGCTGTAGTCAATGGCCCCATGACTTTGCAGGTCATGTCACTGAATGCCCATTTACCGGTTGTTTTTTTTCTCTTATTCCATGGAAATCAAATATGCTCCTCTAATACTGCAGCATCACAGCAAGAAATTGGTGTAGAATTCATGATGACAGTTTGCAAAACTCCTAAGGTTTCCCCTGCCAGATAGCCACACAACCCTTTCTGAGAAGCAGGCATAGACAGTCCACACATCACCCTCAAATCCATGTGGGTATGACACTTGTCTATAATTTCTACATGATGTCTCTTTCTGTATGGCAGTGGCCTGCAGTGCCCTGGTCATGGATGTTATGGTAGCCAGCAAATAACATACTCTTGTGCAATGTAGATAGTGGCAACATGCAGCATGGCAGAGACTGACTCCCAAGACAGTTGCTAGAGCTTGCTGACCAACTACAGCAGAAGATACTCCAAAATCTTCACACAAGGAATACCCATGTACACCAAGAAATAGTAGTATTGAGAATAGCTGATTACCACTGCACTCGGCACTAGTTTTATGCATTACTGAATCACATAATATTTGATTTTGTTATTTGCATATGTGATGGATCTCATTAACTTGTAGATTCTCATTTGCATGCAATTATGCGGTCATTTGCATGTGATGCATACCAAGCTATTTTTCGTTAGAGCAGTCACCCTACATCTCTTTAAGCCACTCTCTCCCTGTGAGCTCCAACTCATCATGCTATTTCATATAACTCATTGTGCTGTTTTGTTTCTGAATACCCCAGTGACCATTGTATGCAACTTGTATTGAGTAACTGAATGAAATGCTGCTAAGAAACCTCATGTGATATTATGAAGAGAGAACAAAATTACACTGTTACTGTCAGTGTAGAATGCCCCACGATGTGGGTGTTGTTGATTGGTTTTTGGCACTGTGACATAGGTTCATAGGTTCATACTAGGCTATCTGCCCTGGGGCAATTATAAGCCTAGCCTGATTCTCTATGGCTTACGCCACCCCTTGATTTGAGTATACTGTGCCCTTTTTAAGGTTTAGTTTACTGTGCCTCTGTCTAATAGTGACATGGGAGTAATCCCTGGGACAAACCTATGATCCCCCATCCACCTATCGAGATTCTTCTTGAAGAGATTCAGTGAGGTGCTCTGCCTCACATGAACTGGAATTCTATTCCAGAGCGAAGGGAGCCTCTGGGTTATGAACCTGTCCCTCCAACAAGTTCTATTTATTTCTGTGCTGAGGTTCAAGTCCTTCGAGCGTGTGGCTCTAAGGGATTTAGATTTACTGAGGTGGAGCATGTCCATTAATTCTGGATTTGACATAGCTTTGTATGTCAGGCATAGATCGCCTCGAAGTAGGCGGTATGCAACTGAGTAGAGCTGGAGTTTTTTTAACCGAGCAGCATATGGCATCTGTTTGAGACCCTTGATCCTCTTGGTGAGATACTTTTGGTGTCTTTCTAATTGCTGCAGGTGTCGGGTAAGGTACATCCCAAAAGGGGCATTGTATTCTATGATGGGCCTGATGAGGGATGAATAAAGGCACGATTACCTCTCTTGATCTAGATGTGAAACCCTTCGTGATGAGGTGGGCTATGTAGAAGGTCTTTCTAACCACTTTGGCAATGTGGTTTTCAAAGGAGAGATTGCTATCAACTTGGGTTCCCAGGTCCCTAATAACTTTCTCTGTACTTAATGGGTTTCCGCCTATGTGATAATTTGTGGGCACATTGTTTTTGCCAAAGGGTATGACTATACATTTTTTGGCATTTAGCTTTAAACCATGGCGCTGGCACCAGTTATCTGTCTCTGTGAGACCTTTTTGAAGGATGTTTGTGTCAGCTGGAGAGTCGATTATGGCACCCAGTTTGCAGTCATCTGCGAACTTGGTGAGCCATAGTCCTCCCACGTTTGCCTGTACCTCAGAAAAGTATATACCGAACAAGAGTGGTCCCAGGACAGAACCCTGTGGGATGCCACTTATGACCGGTTTCAAGTCTGACATGGCTCCAGCAACTCTCACTCTGTGGGTTCTGTCTTTGAGCCAGTTTGCGACCCATCTTGTGATATAGGGGTTTATATTTAAGCTGGATAGCTTATCTATGATGCCTGAGTGGGGTATTGTGTCAAATGCCTTTGCAAGGTCCAGATAGGCTGTGTGGACTACCTTCCCTTCATCTATGGCTTTGGTGACTGTTTTGAAGAAGTCAACCAGGTTCAAAAGGCAGGATCTGCCCTTGACAATGCCGAACTGGGTAGGATCTAGTGTCTGTAGATCCCCAATGTCTTTGTTTATGAGCTCCATGATGATCCTCTCCATAGCCTTGCAGACTATGCTAGTCAGGCTTATGGGGCGATAGTTTCCAGGGTCCGTAGAGGCTCCACCTTTGTGGAGTGGGACCACTGTTGCTGTATGCCATTCTGTGGGCACATATCCTGTAGTGAGGCAACAGTAGTATGCTCTGCAAGATAAACATTTATATTAATATTGCCAAAACTAAATTACTTGAATACTGGAGAAAACAGCAACCAATACTTGCATTGTAACATGTGCAACCTAAGAGGCATTGAGTGCAGCTTAGGTTATTTGTTAAGTAAGGAGCCATCATTTTCATATTTCTGAAAGCATCTATGGATATAAGCATCCACAAATGAACTATTGTAGACATATTAGTGGGCAAGTCTTCTGGATGAGCACAGTTTTACTGGTTCATAGGGTCAGCTGACCATTTTAAGCCTAGCCAATTTCCCTTTTTGTGCTTAAAATAACCTATCCCATTTGGTTATAGATGGACCTCAACCATCCAGTGGTAGATAATTTTATATTACCCCAAATGAAAATACCTGGAATCATACCATAGATAATTTGAGGGGACCCATGCATGGGATCAGGCATGAAGGAGCTGCCTCTGTCCATTAGTAGCACATGAGGCTGTTCAGGGGTAGATTTTCTGTTTCCCACCCATAGATCTAAATTGTGCTTGAATGTGCATAGGGATGAACTTTGTTTTATGGGGATGGAGAGTTTGTTCCACAACAGTAGTATGCTCTGCAAGATACACATGTCCCCCTAAAACATTCTATTAATGTTGCAGAAGAGGTTTATGTCACTAGACCAAGAATTTCTGATGCAATTTAACTTGCTGATGTGCAGTAAATCCATCATTAATGGGGCAGAAGATGCCTTTTATGCAAGACACAGGTCACCTCTTAGCAGTCTGTAGGACACTGAATATAGTGACAGAGCTTTGAATCAGTACACGTAGGACAGCTTGTTAAGGCTTTGTATCCTTTTAGCAAGGTATCTCTGTGGGGATTCCAGTTGTTGAATGTGTCTGGACAGATGCATACCAAAGGTGGCCTTATATTCAAAGACTGGGCTAATGAGGGCTGAGTAAAGGGGGCCAAAAACATTCACAGATACAGACACAATCCCTTTATTTATAAGCTGTGCAATATAGAAGGATTTTCTAACAGCAATAGACACATGCTGGTCAAAAGTTAGGTTACTGTTCATAAAAGTTCTCAAATCCTGAACAACTGGGTCAAGTCTTAGGGGCTTATTTTCAAAGAGGTAGTTTTATGGAGCAGATGACTTCCCAAAGGATACAATAATGCATTATTTGGCATTTAGTTTCAGTCCATGATTTTGGCATCATTTACTTATTTGAGGCAAACCTTCCTTCATGATGGCTAAGTCATTTGGGGATTCAATGACTGCTCCTAGCTTGTAGTCATCTGCAAACTTAGTCAGCCAGAGCCCTTTGTTATTGCGTTCTACTTCAGAAAAGTAGATGCCAAACAAGAGACGTCCCAGCACAGAAACCTGGGGCACTCGACTGGTGACTGCTCTCTTTCTGGAGGTAAGTTACCCTATTTTGATTATCTGCATCCTATCTGTCAGCTAGTTGGCAATCCAACAGGTGACATAGGGGTTTATTTCTAGTTTGCGTAGCTTTTCCACATTACCTGAGTGAGCAATTGTGTCAAAATCTTTATCCAGGATGAGGTATGTAGCATGTACCATTTTGCTTTCATCCATTGCTTTGGTGACTTTTTAAAAAAATATGTGCTAGGCTGAGTAAGCATGACCTGCCCTTGACAAATACAGACTGAGTCAGGTCCAGTGTTTGGATGGTCCTCATGTCCTGGTTGACTAATTCCGTGATAAGTCTTTCCATTGCTTTGCATAGGAGGCTGATCAGACTTATGGGTCTGTAATTGCATTGGTCTGTGGAAGGTTCTTCCTTCTGCAGAAGAATGAACTGTAACTGTTCTCCAGTCACTTGGTACAAAACCTGTATAAAGGCTGAGACTGAAGAGTGCTGTCAGGTGTGTGGCTAAATCATGTTTCATGCTATTTAATATGTATCCAGGGATATTGTCAGGACCCATCTATGCAGTATTTTTAACTTTTGATAGCACTTCTGGGATAGCTGGAGATAAGCCAGTTTCAGGTATATATTGATGAACAGAGTGGAGAGAAGGGTAAAGTTAGAGCTATATTTATCAGCCAGTAGGTTCACTATATATTCAGCCTCAGTGTAAATAACATTGTTCACAATTAGCTCAGTGCGTTGCTGCATTGTGTTTTTGAGATTGCAAACATAACTAAAACAATTGCCTTGTGATTGTCTATGGCTTGGGTAGTTATTGTTTGCTTCAAACTTGACTTTTGTGGTTTTATTAAGCTCTTGAGTTGTTTATTTATGTCAGTGACAAGGGCTCTAACATTCTGGAAATTACTCTTCTTCCTTTTAGCCAAAATTCCTTTCCAGTTATTATAAAGCTTGTTGATATTATGGTTCTACCATGTGGGTTTGTTTTTGGGGTTTGCCCTGTGCTTGTTCCTATGGGGTACAGCTGCATCTGTGTAGCTGTTTACATGTTGGTATATTGTGGTGGTGTACATTTCTGTGCATTCAATGGAGTTAAGTGGGTTTGGTGGGTACTTGAAGCTTGTCAGTGCATCACTTAAGAGTAAATGGTTTATCTTAAAGCAATTTCTAAAGGTACTTTGGGTGGAAAGGATATCTGGTTTCAGTTTTATTTAGAAGGAGACTGCTTTATGGTCAGGTGATGATTATATGCAAGAGATGGTGCAGGATGGTGCCATAATAATAAGGACAAGACCTAACATGTTATTCCCTCTAGTGGATGCTCTGAGTAATTGCTCCAGAGCATGCATATTTACAAAGACTACGAATCTCTGTGCTTGGGCACTAGTGGTGGTGTACGTTTCCTAGTCTATAGCAGGATAGTTTAGATCACCATGAAAAATGATACTGGGTTTAATACTGAGTAATGTTAACTCCTGTAGATAGGTACTGTGTCTTTCTTTTATCATAGGAGTTCAATAGCTAGATAATATATGGGATGGGACCTTTCTGATGGTCATTTCAACACAAAGATCTAGTGCTTCATGCTGCTTTACCAGCTTTGATGTGGGTCTCTTCTGGATGTAGATTGAGACACCTCCACCTAGTTTCCCCTCCTGCTCAGTAGCTGGTCAAAATGTGTGGAAGGCGTTATAGCCTGCACAGCTGGAGTGCTCTCCTCTATTTTAAACCATGTCTCAGTCGCTATGCAGATGTCAGTGTCTTCCAGGATGAGAAAGGCTTGTAGGGAGTGGAGTCTGTCAGCACTGATCAGTAACCCTTTCATATTTTCCTTTGCTTGTTTTGTTATGTTGTTAGATTTATCAGGTTGACATTACCTAAAAAAGGCAGTATGGGGGTGGACAATGTCTTTGCCAGTAATCAGAACCCTAGAGGTTCAACGCACTGAGCTAATTGTGAACAATGTTATTTACACTGAGGCTGAAGATATAGTGAACCTACTGGCTGATAAATATAGCTCTAACTTTACCCTTCTCTCCATTCTGTCTGTTCATCAATATATACCTGAAACTGGCTTATCTCCAGCTATCCCAGAAGTGCTATCAAAAGTTAAAAATACTGCATAGATGGGTCCTGGTAAAGCAGCATGGCCTGTCAATCATATGCTCCCAAACTGACAAATGCTGGACACCCTTTGAATGACACCAAAAGCTAAGCCAATTATTGAAATTAATTATTCTTTGCTCCTATCATGGCATCATCCTTGGAGAAGGTATAATTCTGCTCAATGCTAGGCTCATACCTGACTTAGACACATAGTTTGAGAGCTCCATCATGTCTCTCTTCATATAGTCCAGGGATGTACACGTCAAGTCTTTGACACCGACAGAGTCATACTGGTACGTGTTGTTCAAGGACTTGAGTACATGCATGTTCTGAAAGATCCTGGCACCAGACAAGCAACTAACCATCGCCCATCCCTTGCTCAGCCTGGTAAGAGGCACAGCTGTATGTCTTACGATGAAGTTACCCATTAAAAGAATGTTTGGTTGGGTCAATGCCTGCTTTATGGGCTTAGTCTCTGTGACTTTGGGACTCCTTGTGCTATTTGAGGAAATAGACTTAGCATGCTGAATGTGGTTTGTGCCTGTGTTGTGTTTTGTTGGTCTTTGAGGTTTATGCAAGTTAATCTTTAGAACCTCAGCATATGATGGATTGTGTGTATTGTGATGGTCGTGGAGAGGTGTGATGTGTGGTGTACTGCTGGCAATTTTGGTGCCTGAGTTTACTTTGTGTGAGATTTTTGCCTCCAAGGATATTATAAATGTACATCTCACACACTGTGTTATGCTGTATGAGTAACACATGACCTTCAGACAGCATGAGAAAATTCTTACACTATCTCAAGATACCCATCTCAATCAGGCTGGCTAGAGAAGATGTGGAGAAGTGCTGGTCCATTATACTGACAGGAATGACTCTGGGGACAGGGGTAACTATAACTGCTTGGAGCCGAGTTTTAGAATAATGTTTGGATGGACTTGCTACTGAGTATTTAAATTTCAATACAAAACAAATAACCCGGAAACCTTCTTCTTCCACCAACAAGAACCAGTAAACTTATTTTAGCAAAATAAAAAACTTACTAATTTGATACTAAAATCAATGCAAGCAGTATTAGTACAGTAAGTATTATGCAACTTTATCAGTGGTCTTTTGGCTCGATGAGTAGTTTAAGGGGAGAGACTTTGCAAAATGATATGTATGTGCTTATTGTCAATGGCCAATAAAAATGGGGGAGGTAGGGAATTATGTTGTCAAATTATCATAAGAGGTAGGCAGCAGAAGTTTACTGTTGCTCATCCTAGGTCTGTTTTTAATGTGTAATTGTTTAGTTTAGCAAATGGCCATCATCAATGTTTGTGCTATCATCTTTAAAAGCAGTGCTAGTAGCCCAAGTAGCATCCATGCCTTTGATTTGAAGGCTGTGGGTTCTACTTCCACACCCTATACTTGGAAAAATAATACTGCAGTGCCTCTTTAAGGTGGCTGAGTATCCTACTCTCCTGAGTGTGTCCTCCTTTGGATGAGATGTTTAGTAACTGTAAGTCTTTTGCCAGTTTCATAGCCTTTCTCTACTACAAGCTTACCATTTTTTTAAATGTAACTTGGGCAGTTTATTCTTCAAGGGTGGCAGGCAGTGGATTTGTACATGAAACACTGAAATGTAAAGTTGTTTGCCGGCAGCAACCTCTTCATTAGTTATAGATCTCGTTAATGTGGAATTATTCAGATGACTTTTACTTCTGCAAAGATTGTGTACATTGACCGATGTTGGCGGATTGTAATGACAGAAGTTTAAGTGGCCTTTTGTAATTGAAATGTTATATAATGGGTATTTTTGTCCTTACTGGTTCATATGTTTTGTTTCATTGCTTACTGAAAAAAATGTTCAAAACTATCAAATTTAAAACAAGTGCTGCTGTATTATACAAGGAGCATAACTGAATACAATCAGGAAAGTGAATCAAAGAACACATGCATACATGCATGGTCCAAGACACGTATGCAAGTGGCCTGTGGTTTGAAAATAGCCCAAAGGTAAAGTTAATTTGCCACTGGCCAGTTGCATTTCCTTGGAATGTGGGTTTCAATGTTATTTCAATGAATGTGAGTTTCAAGGGCAGAGAAGCTTACTGTTCATGCTAAGTTTTCATTGTGAGACTGTATTGTTTTGTTTAAGAAATGACTATCAGTGCTTATGCTATAAAATTCAAAATAAAAGTTTTAAATATCTCTAATCATTGTAGAAATAAAGAATAAAATTGTATGCACACTGACAGGTCTGAACAGGGTTTATGGTAAATGGGGAGAAATAGCCAAGTAATGGGACACTGAATGGCTGGAAGGGTGCTTCTTGCGGGGGATGATCCATTACTCTGTCTAGAGCCCTACTTGACCATAAACCTGGTCTGACAATAATGTATTTAATTAGTACATATTAATATAATATTTATTATATATTGACATTGGAATATTGATTCATCCTTACATCATGAAACTGGTACACTGTTTGGGCAGTGTGAAAGTAGGGTGTTCCACATTTTGACTTGGTGTAGAATGTCTAGAATTTAACCATAGAATATCAATATATGATTATTATTGTGTGAGCATCCACACACAAACACACACACACACGCACACGCACACACGCACGCACACACACACACACACACACACACACACACACACGCACACACACATGCACACGCACACACACACAAATATACACGCGCACACACACACACACGCACATGTATGCACACACACACACACACACACACACACACACACACACACACACACACACACAAACGCACACACACATGCACACAAACATGCACGCAGACACACACTTGATTTTGCATGCATCCCCCATTCAAAATTGCTAAGAGAAATCTTGACTTTATACTTGAAACTTCCAGTCAGTTTTCAAACTAGCTATAGCCTGTACTTGTAATAATGTTTCTTGGAATCATGTTTTAAAATAAAACCAAAAAAAAATATTAAAGCATTTCTGTACAATGTTTTGCTACTGTTTTATTTGGCTTAGAGCTTATTGTTTTGAATTGTACTATTGTTTAGACTTGCCATATGCTGCAATCTGTGGCTAAAACAATGAAACTACATTTCTTCATGTTCAATCGGCCATGCAGACATACCTGTTGAATTCATAGTTGCAGTGACTAGTTACTTAGTGTTTAAGTTCAATCCCCTTTTCATACTGTAATGTTAATTGAGCCCATGTTATTAGTTACTTAAGGAATGAGTTCTACTACCACCATGTTTTCACTCTAATTTCATCTGCCGCGCTACTTTTTTTTAACTAACATTTTAAAAGTTTTTGCAGAAGGTTCTTAAGTAATGCAAAGAAGTAGAGAATTCCACAGAGAAAGGGCCATAAAAGCAAACATGGTGGCATTGGATATTTGATATCTGTCTCATAAGATCTCTAGCAGTTTCTGACTGGCAGGAGGTTTTTCACCAAGTGTGGTCCTAGGCCACTCAAGGTCAGCACAATGACCTTGAGGTTACTGCTCAGTGCACTGGAGCCGATATAGTTTATGCAATGTTAATTTCATTAATGGGAACAGTGGGGGTGGAGGGGAGAGGGGTGGGGGATGGAAACAGCGCATCTCATCCAACTGCATATCAGAGGAGGACCCTGTCCTACAATGTGATGAATTCTAGGGTGGTGACCAGAGCATTCAGTAACACATCTGGTCTTCTGTAGTGGGATGGGGGCTGGGTAACAGCTGTTTTCATGCTGTTTAACTGCTCAATGAGCTTGCTTTCAATATCGTACTTCAAGATGGAACAATATAAATGGTGCTCACTTTTATTATCAAATAATCTTGGAAGAAAAGACAGCATCAAAGGTCAGAAGAACTCAAGAACGCTATACAATAATATAAACGAGCTAAAAAGCTGTAGGAGCAGGCCTACATTTGTAAAATGCATCATTGCTTGCCACCCTAAGTGAAATAATTATGTAGGAAAACACTGCAGCATTAATAGCTAGGTGTGTTTCCAACTTCAGATGGACACAGGTCTCACTGAATGCATAATCATTTCATGTGCTTTTTGTTTGATACAATAGCAATATCACTGGGAATGGAGAATAAAATGACACCTACGAGCACGCAGAAAGAAAGCTCCCCATGGACATGAATGTATTGTATATTTAATCATTTTCTTCACGAAGTGCTAGTGAAACCATTTACAAGAAATGGTGACCTATTTACCAAGGCTAAAACTGACATGGTAGAAGAAACAAAACAGAAGTTTTTGCCTTTTTCATATACCTTTATTAAAATGCTTTTCTTTGTAAGAAGTCTCACTAACAATTTGTACTGAATGCCATAAATCATACCTGTACTGAGATTTTCATTTTTATTTAGGAGGTAACTAATTAGTAATCCCATCTGTTCTACTATGGACTGAAGAATGCGTTAACATAGACTGAGAAGCGTTTAATTGTTGGACATGCACTTAAATTTATGTATATCACTAGTTTTCATTTATTTATTTTGGTAAAACTATACTTTTTTTCTTACAATCAATGTCTACAATATATTAAACATACTAATAATTTGCCTTTTGACTATGAATGTATTCAACGTATGTAATTAATAGAGACACATAACGGGCTGTTGTAAATATTGCTGTAAATACAGAGATAGTATAACTTTTCTACATTGTCTCCAGTTAAGCATGGCATTAGCCACTTACCTCAGTGTCACACTTCATGCCAAGCAAATTATTTGTTATAAATGTGTTTTTGCCAAGCAAGTGTATATTGGCAACACTTATTTCCATTTACAACACTGTGAAATAACCACACATAGGTAAATATTAAATTTACAAATAAAAAAAAATAATCATGGAATGCGAGCACAAAAAATAATTAGGGCCTACATACTTATTTACCCAGTCTGTATTTAACTTAATCCACTCTAACTTGTCTGCAATGTGTCATTCTGAATTATTCCAGTTTTGGTTTACCCACCACTTTATTTGTAAAGCTGTTTATTGCATTTGCATCACTATCAGTGAAAAAATAATATTTCTTCATATTAGCCCTTAGTCATCCTTCATGTATTTTCAAGTGTTCCCTCCACCCAATTTCCTTGGTTATGTGCAGTGCATTTCTGAAACACTCTGCCTTCCACAATGCTGTTAATTGTTTTAAGATATTTTATAACATCTCTCAGGCCAAGCGTTGCCCTTCTTTCCTTGCAGTGTGCTTAAACAAGCCACTCTGGTGGACATCCAGCATCAGCAAACTTTATAACAGATGCAAAAAGAAAAGTAAGATGAGGCCCCAGCAATGAAAAGCACCCTCCTTAGTCTCAACAGGCAAATAAGACAACATGTCAAATCCTGTAATGGTAACTTTGAGAAGAACTTCGCAATCACAGCCATGGATAACCATAAGCACCCTCCTTAGTCTCAACAGGCAAATAAGACAACATGTCAAATCCTGTAACGGTAACTTTGAGAAGAACTTCGCAATCACAGCCATGGATAACCATAAGCCCTTTTACAGCTACATATGCAGCCTAAAAGGTAAGATGCAAGCATGTGCTGAACTAGTGACTAACAGTATCACACACACTGATCCCGCAGAGATAGCAAACCTGCTAGCGGACAGATTTGACCAAATTTTCACTCCCTTATCCTCTCCAAACTTATCACAAACCTTGCTCCCATTCCCCCCTCCTACATATCCAAAGAGCAGGTCATTAACGCCTTCTCTAAGGAAAAAAACACAGCCTCTATGGGACAAGATGACATCCAAGGCTGCCTTCTAAACAAATTAAAACATGAACTAGCATCACCTTTAAGTACCCTATTCAATCACAGCCTAAGCACAGGCTATGTTCCTGTGGATGGAGAACAGTAACAGTTATTCTCCTCCACAAAGGTGGCTTAGCAACAGACCCAGGGAATTATAGACCCATGAGTCTGACCAGCCTTATCTGTAAGGCCATGGAATGTATCATCATGGACCTCATAAATAAAGACATAGGCGACCTCCAAACCCTGGATCCAACCTAATTCGGCTTTGTAAAGGGCAGATCCTGCCTGCTAAACCTGGTGGATTTCTTATAAAATGTGACCAGAGCCATTGACAAAGGCAAATCTGTGCACACAGCATACCTTGACTTGGCCAAGGCCTTTGACACAATCCTACACTCAGGCATTACAGATAAATTTAGCAAACTGAATGTAAACCCCTTTATTGTAAGATGGCCTGCCAGCTGTCTCACAAACCAGTCACATACTATCAAAACAGCAGACTTGTCAAGAGCAGGGTGCTACAAGGGTCAGTGTCGGGGCCCCTACTGTTTAGTATATACTTATTAGAAGTTCATGCCAAAACTAAGAGGCTGTGGCTGACTAAGTTTGCTGATGACTGCAAATTAGGTGCAACAATTGAATCCCCAAAAGATGTCAGTATACTTCAGGAGGGTCTTACACAGACCAATGACTGGTGTCTTAGTAGCAGCCTCAAACTAAATACAATGAAATGCATCATCATTTCCTTCCTTAGAAACAATGAGCCTTCACATTATCAAATTAACAACAATACTCTATGCACCTACGAAGTGGTAAGGGATCTGGGATCACAAGTAGACCGTGACCTTAACTTTGACCACACTGTGTATACTGTAGTAAGGAAGGCTTTCTACATAGCACACTTGAGCAAAGGAGATTATAACCCTTCTATACTCATCAATAATAAGGTCCATAATTGCATATAATGTCCCATTTGTCATGTACCATACAAAGCCTGCAGCAATTGGAGAGATCACAGAGGTTTCTAACAAAGAAGATCAAGAGATTCTAGCACGTGCCTTACACAGACCGACTAAAGTCCCTGTGACTATACTCAGTATCATACAGACTTCTTAGGGGAGATTTATGCTTGGCTTACAGAGCAATCACTGACCTAAACCTAATGATGAATTTGCTGCACATCTGTAAATCAAACGGGACTAGCGCCACCCATTCTAGGGACCTAAATATGGCTTGCAACTTGACAAGGATGTGCTAGAGGGACAGATTTGTCTCCCAGTGACTGCCACATCTTTGGAATAGGCTGCCAGTTCAGGTGAAGCAGAGCACCTCTATGACACTGTTCAAATGGAACCTGGATGAGTGGATGGGGCACCGAAAATTCATACCAGGGATAGCGCCCACAATTCTCCTGGACATGGGCAGTCATTACTAATTACATCCTGGGTATTGACTAGAGTATCTATGGTATAACACTGGGATGAAACGGCTAGGCTTGAAATGACCTCCGGGTCCATAACCTAGTAACCTCCTATGAGCCTGTGATCCTATGATCTTTCTTAAACCTTCTGGCTCCATCTTTCTTTCTCTCCTTTAAATAGTTCATTGATACTGTTGCCAGATATGGTCTGCAGAACTGCATGTCATACTGAAGATAGGGTCTTGTCGTTTATCTATATAGAGAAATATGAAATGTTATTCTCTTTTCTCTGGGGGCTGCCTCAATCCATGCATCCTGTTATACCTGTAATCATTCTTACCTTCACACAATAGTTTTCTGCTGAAATAATCTCAAATGAATACCCTAAGGTCTGTTTCTACACTTGTGGTTAAAAATGATTCACCACCACTTTCGTCAGAGTTATTTCCCCCCTGGTGTATTGCTTTGCATAGAGTTTGACATACCATACCTCAAATATTCATGCACTATTACCTTTACTTGTGAGCCCCCCTACCTTATTCATTTTCACAGTATTGTAATGAAATTAGAAATGAAAGGGAATTGATCATTGTACTGCCCTTTGCTGGGTCAGTCTAGGAGCTTTTTTTCTGGGAGCAGTGGTGTGTCATATATCTGAATAGATACTAAAATTTGAGCGGAAGATGACACATGGATGTAGACTGACAGAGTGAAACACAGACCGCAAGAAATGGTGCAGCTCTTATAAAGTGATCTTATTACTTTCTGCCTCACAGTGCACTATGTCAAGATTGCAACATTGAATGTCTTTTAATCAGTATGGAGTGCTTAGTTTTGCTGTTGTAGCACGAGTGTAAAAATTTGTCACCCAGAAAATGCAAATATCTCATGTAAAATGCTAGGTGTCCAGACTGATGGCAAGAAGAGACAGACTGTGTGAATATTTTGGCAAAATATTCTGTTTTTGAGAGGGAATGCTCATAATTGCACTTACTTCAACATTTGATGTTAGCCCTTTGCCATGTTTCAAATTAAAATCTATGCTATGAGGCTAGTATGGAACTTGGGGGGGGGGTGTGAAGACAGAACAGCTAACTTGTCCTGAATGTGCTTCTATTTGTTGAGAAACACTTAGCAGCACTAGAGTATTATGTGGCTGAGGTCTGTATCCTTTTGATATGGACTGCTTATTTCATCAATAGGAGTAACAGTGATCCTTAAGATAACTGTTGTGTGGGATTACAGCAAATTGGTGATCAAATAACCTGAAGTCAGCAGGTGAGATCCCAGCAACCTTTTCTTCAGTGGTAATAACTTCAAATGTCAGGACCTGCTACAGTGAGTTCCAAAACACAGAGACTGAATGTCCAAAAAAAAGAACATACTTACATATGCTAAGTCTGACATGGACATTTCTTGGAATATCTCCTTTTTTACGAGGTAAGGCAATCTTGGAGTTAGTATATATACATTTGTGGGATATGCTTGGATTCCCCCTCATAATGTGGGGTGCAGGGGGGCTAGCACTACTGCAAAAAAGAAGTTTAAAGGAGAAGAGTGATGTTTGAGAGTCACTTTTCTGCTGTGTTTTTTATTGTTTTTATCTACATGTCTGCACTCAGGATTTTGAGTTCCAACATTCCAATAGGGAGCCAGTTATAAAATAACTATTTACTAGAAAAGTAATGGCTATGTTAGTGAAAGAATAGCAGAGGATTAAGAAGTCAGTATCAGTGCAGTAGGTTAATGAATGCATACTATAAAGTCCACCAAGGAATTTCTGGACAGTTGGGATCAAAAAAATGTAGTGTTAGTTGGAGAACGTACGTATTGAATGAATCACTTCTGTGTATTCCGACTAAAAATGCAAGTTTACTACTGAAAATAAATGTGTTGTTGTTATTGCTGTTGATTTCGAGCTGTTTGGCCGACTTGTACTTGGCTTATGCTTTTATTACTACTACCACCTTATCGGAAGAGTTGATATGTGGAGGGCGTGATGTAGACAAGGTGTAGGTTATGCCCCATATATGCTGGTTTGAGTTTCTCTCCTCATAAGAGACCTCCGTGTTTCCTGTACTAGCTGCTCTGAAATTGAGACTAAGGGGACACCGCATTAGTTTACTACAATATGATCCTGAATTTTACTGCACAGAGTAATTTAAATTAATTGCTTGCCATGTATTATTTTCTGTGAACCTTTCTGTTTGCATGTGTTGATTAAGTCACAAAATGACATCATGTAGTTAACGCATTGGCTGGTATAACATTAGAAAGTTTTTTTTAATACAATACATGAACATAAAAAGCTGTCTTTACAGTGACCTGATTATGGGTGCAGTGCATAGTTACAGAGGTAAGATGGTGCTTTATAAGGATACAGTTAATATCAGCTGATGATTAAATGTTAAACCCACTGGCAAGGGAACTTACTGAAAGATATTTTTGAATGTCTGGTGTTATTGCCATCATGATGGCTCTGCCTTAAATGCTGTGAAGAGCAATGATTTGCATTCAGACTGAAGTGACAAGAGCACAAACCTTGTGATGAGATCACAAGTTTCTTTAATTAACTGAGCCGCATTTACTGAAATACAGTTTGTGTTTTTGGTGCTTCAGTTATTTCCTTACTGGTAATCTGTGCAGAACAGTAAAAAAGGCAGTCCATGCATTTTTATTTGTCTTTTCATTTGTTATGAATTAATCTTATTTAGCTTTCAACAACTTCCTGATACTTTCTTTAAAACCATTGCAAACATGTTTGCTGACATAAGGATTTCCATTTTGTAGATTTTGACATGGCATTTATAGCCTATAACATTTCATGTCATTTCATTTAGTGTGAAAGAAGACTAGTAACCCATCTACTTTGCTAAAGAAAAGCTCTTAACAAATGACTTTCCTCATTTCTCTATTGTTTCTCCCTCCACCATCTTTTTCTGGCTATGCCATGCTTTTTAGGAATACTTCACTGGGCATGTTTGCTACCACTCAGTCTGTAAATGCGCTGCATGAATCAATGACATGCTCTTTGAATACATAGTTCCTCAGAGCCATCTAAGCAGATTTAGTACACGTGCTGCATTGCCTTGTTTCCCCATATCTCCATTCTCACAATTTCCTTCCTATTCAGCATAATCCCATCAGTCTAACTTTCTCCAAATATTTTTCTGCAACAATTTGATTGCACTCCTTCCCCTCTACTCAGGTGAGATTTGACACATCTCCTGAAGTCTCTTTTCATATTTTTTCATTCCATCCCACATATTATTATTGTTGCATCCATCTGAACATCATCCAGCAATCTTCGGTCCTTTTCTTTAATGTTTTTTTTCGCAGCCTGCCACAGTTCTGTACGTGTTGTAATTGTCAGCTCCAGTGTTACAATTTTTTTTTACTTATTGCAGCAAGTCTTTTAGAACCCCAAATAACATTACTTTTAATATAGTTTCCGAACACTTTGCGCTGGATAATCTAGTTCATGTATAATCATTTTATAAAGCAACTTTAACTTTCTGCATACACTAACATGGTGTCACCCAACTGACAATGCCTGTGAACATTATTTTGCCCCAGATGTAAAACTTTACATTTGCTGCTAGTAAATCTTAACTGTCAATACAGTATTATGAGTTTATTTATTTTTACACTTACAAAGGCAAGTGCACTGGTTCAAGTACCCTTTTTAAGCAGCACCTGGGTCATGATGACTGAAATATGCTATCTTATTCCAAGTAGTAGTTCACCGAATTTAGGTAGCGTGATGTTAATTCACTGAACATTCACTGGGCTCTATCTGCTATTTAGCTGGCACTTAACCTTTAGTTAGACTAACATACTGGTATCAGTGCCGAAGAGTAGGGCCTTGAGATATTCTACCGATAGAAGCAGCATCTGTTCAATTACACATTAAACTATCTTTTCACCTACTAATGTGGGTAATTTATCCGCTTAGTGCTTATTGTTAATGACCGCACAACTTTTTCAACAATACCAACAATATATGTCTTATTTCTTCAGAAAATTTTGACACGAATACTTAGATTTATAAATTCCAGTTTGCATCTCTTATCTCAGTTCTGTCCTGCTGTCAAGGAGCAAAATGAATGACTATTCTTTGCAATCTTTTCACATTTAAGGGAATGCTCAAACCACTGCAACAAATTTGTTTACAGTCAAGTAAATTAAGTGGTCAGCACTGACTAGTCAGCTAAAAAACAGAAATAAAGTCTTCCCAAGTTCTATATGTAGCTTTGTTTTAAAGATATGGATTATTGCAGATTACGACAGATTAAATAAACCGTAAATTATAACACTTTTATGACAATGGGCAGGGAGATGTGTACTGACTTAACCAGGTGTGTTTACTTGTAATTCAAAGATGAGTCATGCAGAAAATGGATATTGAATTATGGTTCAAATAACACTGCATGGGGTGTGATGTGTCTCTGATATTACAGGAATCATTTCTTTTTTTCCTGTTTCCTGATCCAGAAAGGAAGGGCACTTACTATTTTAACTTGTCCACTTACAAATATAAAACCTGATTGCCTGATAATTAATTACAGCAGCTAATTAAACAAGACTGGTGAACTGTAAAAGACCACTGCAGACCTGTGGGAGCAGTGTTATCCCTGTTGATTGGTTATTCTGATAATTGGTAACTGGGTGGTCTGCAGTCTTTTCTCGGCTCTGTTCTATAACCTCCTTGTAGTCTTTGTTAGGGAAGTCAGTGGGGCACAGATTTATTTTTAATTAAATATGTTGCTTTAGTGTATCATAACATAGCCCAATGAGCATCACTCCCAGGTAAAATGCAACAAAAGTCAGATGTTACTTTCTAAAAACTGAGGTTGTTTGTTTTTAATCATTCATTATATTTTTTTTCTTTCTCATGCATTATAGCCGAGTATAAAAACATTAACTCCTATTACTATGCCTACTAAGTCAACACCAACATTATCTTTATAAGTGGAACAGTGTTATATAAATGTGTGCCTTAATAATTATTTATGCAAATTTGAATAAATAAAATAAAACAGGACAGTTAGAAAATAATTTAGTCTAATTAATGTTACAATAATTCTGGCAGTTGGAACAGAGGGTTAACACTGTGATTTGTAGTTTCTGAGGTGTAGGGTTTTATTGTCAGCCCTCATTTGCCGGCTGTGTGACCTTGAGCAAGTCAATTTTCCACACATTGCTCCTGGATCACTCCTGAAATAGAACTGTGTGACCAGTGGACCTACCTGTTTAACAAAGTGGTATTTTCAAGCCTTATACGCCTGGATAAACACACAATAATTTGTAAGATTGTGTTACACAATGCAGTTCTAAATGGCACAAAAGAGTGGCTAGTAGTAAAGTTGAGGAGAAGTTGAATGAGGGAGGCTGGAACTGAGCAGCCAGTGCCAACCTGCCCATGCTGGAAGGAAGGATGCAGTTCAGCTCCTACTGGAGAGAAAGGTTCAAGGCATGCAATGCATGGGCCAGTGATGAGTGTTTAGCAATGCCAAGCTGTATATGTTCAGCAGCCTTCATGGAGCATGGGCAGGAATCAGTACTCCCTTGTATCTGCTAACCCACAAGTCAGCTGACTAGGGTGGGTTAGGCCTGAAAAGAAAAATCACCTAATGGCTGCTTGGATGATAAATATGGTATTATTGTTTCTTGCACTGGTGATGAAGTATGAACGGTGATTGTGGTGGAAATTAATTGGGCAGCAAGCATGGAGGATAAAACACTCATGCAATTACTGGCCTGCTACAGCACATAATACCAACTGATGCAGAGAGAGGTCATAAGGAACAAAAAAAACCTGGCCCACACTGCATTTTTGGGAGTCAGGTTTGGCATTTAGCAGCTAAGCCATCTTTAATAACTCATTAGGTAGTAAACTAGGCACCAATACTGCACTGGTATATAAATCTATATCTATCTATCTATCTATCTATCTATCTATCTATCTATCTATCTATCTATCTATCTATCTATCTATCTATCTATCTATCCGTCTGTCTATCTATCTATCTATCTATCTATCTATCTATCTGTCTGTCTGTCTGTCTGTCTGTCTATCTATCTATCTATCTATCTATCTATCTATCTATCTATCTATCTATCTATCTATCTATCTGTCTGTCTGTCTATCTGTGTGTGTGTGTGTGTGTGTGTGTGTGTGTGTGTGTGTGTGTGTGTGTGTGTGTGTGTGTGTTTGTGCGTATGCATGTATAAGAAAGATGAATAAACCTGATGGAGCCAAACAATGAGAGCATATTTATTACCAGCCCACCTATAACCAGTCAGTCCCCATTTCCTTACCCAGCAATCAGCAGTTACACTGTTAGCTCTCAAAAAAGTATTACAATGCACTAACACAGCTAATTAGGAGTCAATCAGCTCACCTACAAAGTACTACCTATGCATTACTACAGCCAACCAGGATTAAGACAGCTTATCTATAAAGTATTACAATGCACTACTACTACAGCCAATCAGGAGTCAGTCAGCTCGCATCTATATTACAACATCAAACATTTAGATTGTCAAATGCTTAAATGTCGACGCCTAAATGTCGAATGCTGAAAACAGTGAATGGCCAATTATACAAATTTTTCCCCATGAAAAAAATTTGCTTGGCCATAAAAAAAAAAAACAAAAACAAAAAAAACTTTAAAACCCTAACCAAGTGGGGGGGGGGGCTGTGCCCCTCCACACCCCCTAACAAAATATACCAACTCTGAGATTGCTCTACATCCTGGAAAAGGGCAAATCCCTGATGATGGCCAAGTGATTTTTTTCCCTGGGAAACTATTTGCGTAATTGGCCATTCGCGGTTTTCAGTGTTTGACATTTAGGTGTCAACATTTAGGCGTTCGACAATTGAAATGTTTGATGATGTGATAGGAACCCATAAGCTCACCTACAAAGTACTACTATGCACTACTACAGCCAACCAGAAGTCAGCTCACCTACAAAGCATGAAAGAAACAGAATCATCAAGGTAGACATGGGAATGAGATGAATTGTTTAAACATGCCACAAGTAGTTCACAAATTTGTAGATATTAAGACCAATGATGACCATTACCTATTTTTTTAACTGAAATTCTCTCAGTAGAGCTACATTGGCTATCAATGCCACACAAACCTCAGTAAAGAGTGTTCAATGAATGAACTTTTTTACTGAAATTAGAGGGGCACTGGCAGGTAAATACATTAAAAGAACACCTTCAGTAAAAAAAAAAGTAACAATAAAAAACTGTGTGACCTTGAGCATGTCACTTTTCCAGACATTGTTCCTGATCACCTTACATGTTTAACAAAGTGCTGTTTTCAAGCCTTATACATCTGGATGAACGCACAATAATTTGTAGGATTGTGTTTTATAATGCAGTTTTAAGTGGCATGAAAGAGTGACTACAAAATATACATACAAAACTTTACTTTCTTTTTGTACGATTGACATAATTTTTAAATTTTGTTAGATTGACAGATTTTTTTTTTATGCCAGCCCTCAACATCATGTAACTCTTAAGCCATTTGAGTTGGCACAGTTGCATTATGAAGAGTGTCATGAATTTCCCTTGAATGGGTCATATGTGTGCATTACTTTAGTCTGATAATCAAATAATGTTACAGGTGATGAGAACAGTATTAACTGTTCTAACCTCAATACTAGTTGTTCAGACTTATGGCCTAAGTGACCACTGAAATGTTTAGACATATCACCCAAAACTATCTTACGTTTATTAATTTTCCTTAGTAAGCAGACTGTTCCCATAAACCTCATATGTAACCCGACTCTGTCTGAAGAGCATGGGTAGGACTGGGTTAAGCACCTATCATGCCAGCCTGTGTTTTTAATGCATCGGTGAAGTTTAGACAGTTAGAGCAGGTGACCAGTGTACTTTTAGTTTCTATGGAATTGAAAGAGTTCAAAAGCTTGGGCTGTTTCACAGAGTAGAACATGAAGAAGAGATCTCCTCACAGGAGCCCTTATTAAAGGAGTATAAGGAGAGGGTTTTAAATCTTTTGGGGTAATTTAGGCTGCTTAATTCTATAATTTTCTTGGTGAGATATTCTTACAGTCTTCCAGGTTTGTTTAGCTGTTTGCTGAGGTACATTAAAAAGGTGTTAGAATCAATTATGCATCTAATAAGGGATGGATAAAGTGGACCTATGACAACTCTGGGCCTAGAGGAAGGATTAGTGCAAGACAGAATGCATTTTTATCCATGGCTGAGACAAATTGGTTGAAGGAAAGTTCATTAAACACATAAGTGTCCAGATATCTGATAACTGTGTCCATTTTAAGATAATGTGCCACTTATATGTGATGTTCTGATGACAGATTTCCCAAAGGCATCTAGCCTGCATTTCTTAGCATTATGGGTGTGCACATAATTGGAAGACCATACAATGGTCTGATCAAACCTTTGCTAGAGAATTTAAGTGTCAGAAGAGGTTTTGGAAACTGCACACAGTTTACAGTCATTGGCAAATTTAATTAGCCAGAAGTCCACTCACTGTGCTTTCAAATACAAGAAGTAGATGCCAAAGAGGAAGGGTCTTGGACAGTTCCTGTGGGACACCACATCTGGCATCTTTTTGACTAGAGGAATGGCCCTCTACCTTTATGGTGTGAATTCTATCTACTTTGTAGTGGTGCATGTTGAGATGGATAAATGCGTGCTGCTGTACTTCTTCTTATTATAGATTACTGTACTGTTATGGCATCTAAAGTTACTGCTCTACACTACTCCACTAGATACACTTTTACTACATGGCAGATTGCACAACTGTTGTTGCACAGAAACCATCTGTTTACAGTTATTTCACTTGGAGCTTTTCATTTGGACTAACAGCATCTGTCACTCTATATTTACTACAACCACTCCCCTTAGATTAGGCTACCTATTGCTCATTGCTGCTACCGTTTAGGTAAAAAAACATATTATTTTACTGAGTAAGGCTGTCTTTTTTAATTTTCCACTTACTACTGATTAAGCTTTTTATCCTACATTGTTCTTTCATTTCTACATCTCTTTTTGCACTTTTGAATCCTATAGTAGTCACGTCTCATATCTTTTAGCCATATGCCATATTATTACCTTTTTCTATTTAATCCATTATCCCCCTCTGTCTTTTTCTTAAATCAAGTTATTACGCTATCTGTTTATAGGTTCATAAGTAAATACTAGGCTAGTTTCATTGCAGGCCATTTTAAGCCTAGCCGATTTCCCTTTTGGTGCTTGAATTAACATATCCCATTTAGAGTTAGAATGCATTACCCATCCCATGCTTGATAATTATATATTACCCCTAAAGAGAAAACTGGTATCATAACTTAGATAATTTGAGAAGACCCATGTGTGGGATAGGGCATTTAGGAGCAGCCTCTGTCCATTATTAGTACAGGTTAGCAGTCCTGGGGTATTACCCATCAATAGATCCGAGTTGTGCTTGAGTAAGAACAGGGATGAGCTTTGTTTTACATAGATGGGGAGTCTCAGGCAGAGCAGCTGTGTCCTCTGCAAGATATATCTGTCCCTCAAAACCATTCTGTTAATGTTGCAGGAGGGTTTACTATCAAAATGTTGAATTGCACAACATATTTGAGTAATTTCATCGACTCATGTGGTTGAATTTGTGAATGTTGTGTTTACCATATGCCAAACATGGCAAAAAGGACATTTGACATTTGAACCAGTTTGACTGTTTCTTTAAAAATTGTTCAAGACAATGGTGATTTTTACAGGAACCAATCACTTCCTTACCTTCAGTTTAACAAATCTGGAAGGTTTTGGTTTGCTGTTTTACCTGTTGCCCATGTGATTATGAGATTCTGAAATATGCGTAAGTGTCATTCAACATTTTGACAGTAACCCTTGCAGAAGAGGTTTAGATCTCTGGACTGAGTATTTCTGATGCCATTTGACTTAATGTGCAGTAAATTAATCAGTAATGGGTTTGAGGATGTCTTGTATGCTAGACACAGGTAATCTCTTAGCAGTCTGTAAGATACCAAGTATAGTAACATGGCTTTGAGTCAGTTTATATACGACATATTGTTTAGGCCTTGCATCATTTTGCTAAGGTATTTAGTTGGACATTCCAGCTGTTGCATGTGTCTGGACAGATAACATGCCAAATGGGGGCATTATACTTGAGTGGCCTAATGTGGGCTGAGTAAAGGGGGTCAATGACATCCCTAGATCTAGACACAATCCCTTTGTTTACAAGCTGTGCAGTATAGGAGGGCTTTTTTACAGCAGTCGACGTATGTTGGCCAAAATTTAGGTTACTGTCCACATAAGTTACTAAATCCCGAACAACTGAGTCAACTCTTAGGGGTGTATTGTCAATGTGGTAGTTTCTTGTGGTAGATGACTTCCCAAAAGATACACAAATGCACTTTTGGTATTTAGTTACAGACCACGATTTTGACAGCAGTTATTTTTTGAGACAAACCTTCTTGCAGGATGGCTAAGTCATTTGGGGATTCAATGACTGCTCCTAGCTTGCAGTCATCTGCAAATGTAGTCAGTCAGAGCCCGTTGGTATTGGCTTTTACTTCACTGAAGTAGATTTTGAGTATATGCGAGGTCTAAATATTTATTGAATGTTCTCACCTCAGTCAGAGCCCATTCAGTACACAAGACTCATGCACTGATAGACACAACACACACACACACACACACACACACACACACACACACACACACACACACACACACACACACACATACACAGAGTGCAGAGTATCACCACTAAACCACATTATGCTGAGGTTATGAAGAGAATATTGCCTAAGTCTATGACATGAAGTATTAAGGCATCTCAGTTTTTTGTTTTATTTATTCATATAGTTGTTAATCAGTTAAGTACACCAGTCAACAGACCCTTTTCAGGCATGACCTGGGCCAGATGGCAAGGCAAAATGACATCTCTGAACAATGAAAAAAACAAGTACATAATAAAATACTAATGGTCATTCAATTTACATTGACATTGTAAAATTACATTTGAAAAAGACTATGAGATTTGTTAGAGTAGCATAAGTGAAATAATAGAACATTTAAGAAAACATACATCAAGGAGAGATAAAATATGCTTGAGGAACAGTATATTATGCTAGATAAAGAGAGACAGAGAGTGTGTGTGTGTGTGTGTGTGTGTGTGTGTGTGTGTGTGTGTGTGTGTGTGTGTGTGTGTGTGTGCTGTGTAAAATAGAGTAAGATAGAGTTTGAAATATAGGTGCTGAGGTTTGGAACTAACTGAGTAAGCGAGAGAGAAGAAAGAGTTGACAGGGAATGAAGAGAGGAAGGCAGAATAAGTTATAAAGGTAAAGAGTTAGCCCCCAGAGGATTATCCATGACAGTTAAAGCAATGACACTGGAAAGAATGTGTGGTATGAATCTTTTGTGCTTTCCTAAAGCCTTTGAGGTAAATAATAGCCATGATGTCCTGTGGAATTTTCTTCTGGAATTCTGGGACAGTTTTAATGAATGTTCTCTCTGTTGTTGCTAGGGTATATAGGGGCATAATAGAGATGTTTGTTATGAGTTTCTAACTGGCTAAGTTTGAGGCCTGTGAAGCAAAACATTTTTAAGTGGGGGCAGTATCTGTCATTTAAGAGTTTAATGGCAAGTGTGTCTAGTAAGAATGAAAGTCTCAGATCCACAGGGATCCAACTGTTGTATTTGTTTGAACATATTTTAGTGTCAAATTACTGCAGAGTTTTTAATTTAACTCAGTAGCTGTAGTGCTATTAGCTGTTTTACCTATTTCCTTCCACTCCTTTCTTATATCACACCAATTATAATACAGTCCTACCCTGAGGCGCTGGAAGCTGTTGAAGACTGGGGGTGGGGGGGGGGGTGAGAAGGGCACTTAGTGTTCTAAAAAGGGCAATTTTTTATAACTATTTACTACCATAACATAGGTTCACTTGGAGGACTTTTTAAGCTAAGCCAATTCCCGTTTGGTGCTTGATTCTTGAATTAACGTTTTCTGATTGGTCTTACCTATCCCATGGCTTATAATTGTATATTAGCCCTAGTGAAAATAACTGTGATCATTCCATAGATAATTTGAGGGGACCTATATAAGGGATGCAGCATTTAGGAACTGCCTCTATCCATTTGTGGCATGAGGAGCAATCGTGGAGTACATTTCTATTGCCCATTAAATCCAAGTTGCATTTGAATATGGACGGATGAGCTTTGTTTTATTTTTATGGATAGTTTGTTCTGAAACAGTGGTAGCGTCTGTGGTATATATCCATCTCTCCACAACATTCAGGCCCATGAAAAAATAGGTACAAATCTGTACGCTGATTAACGCAAAATTTGCATACATAATTACACAATCCCACCCACTCCAACGGAATTGTGGGATACCAACTTTCAAATGCAAACTGAAGAACAGAACCAAAATATAGCACCAGTCCCCCTGCAGCCCTTCCAATGTCCCATCACATGGCTATTTCACCCCATTTACCATAAACATTAATGTGTGCATACTGCTTTACTTCTACAATGATTATTTGGATTTTATTTTTTTACATTTTATAGCACAATGTAAAACTTCTCTGCCCTTGAAACTCACATTCATTGAAACAGCATTAAAACCTGCACCACATCCAGAGAAAATGCATCTGGCCAGTGGTGGATAAAGATTACCTTTGGGCTGTTTTCAAATCAGAGGCCCCTTGCGCACAAAACAAGAAACATACATGCCTTCTTTGATACACCTCCCTGACTTTATCAAATTATACTCCCTGTATAATACAGCACACTTGTTAGACATATGTTAGAGCGCATTTTAAATTTATTGTTTGAACATTTTTCCAGTTGGCAATGAAGCAAAATGCATGCACCAATAATGACAAAACTGCCCTATTCAGAACATTTCCATGACAGTCTACTTCTACACACAATATATATTATATATAAAAATACAAATACAGAATCACAGTAGTGTAAGCCATAGGCATGTTGCACAGTTTCTTGCACTTATCTTCAATGGGGGGGGGGAGGCCAAACACCAGGGACACATTTTAAACATTGCTTGTATAATTTTGGAAAGTTGCTTGCATAAAATGTTGTGTTATCACTGTACATTTTACTGCCAAGTCTTGAACCCAGAACTCTGTGCACTACAGTCAGAGCAACATACCACTAAGATAAATCATTTTCTTGAAAGACAGGAAGACAAACTTAAATGACTATCATTTAGTGAATTCAGTTCTCACTTATCACCATAGATCTCAACCTCTTAGCACAAAAATACAGAACAAAGCCAATAATGGGGGAATGTGGCTAGGGACTTTAGGCTCTTTTTACCTGCACCCAAGGTACAGGGTTTGAGCCTGTGTACCTCTAGCCACCAGATAAATCCTGTTGAGGGCATTTACACACACAATCTCTCTGAAGACAGTACCTCAGCTCTGCAGTAATTCCAAAGAAGCAGTTAATCAGTGGCTGAATGTCTGCCTGAACAGCCGTTATCCTAAAAGAAAACCTCCGAGGCTGCAGTTAAAAGAAATCCACCCTAATGGCAAAACTAAAGAATTCTGTTTAAACAGGTCTGCAAAACTAAAGAAATCCATTCAAACAGGTTTATCCCCAGCTCTGCAATAAAAGAAATCCAAATCTGAGACTGCAGTTAAAAGGAAACTCTGCAGCAGAACTGCAGTTAAATGAGAAATCTGTTCAGACAGGCAAAACTATTCAAACAGGTGCGCGGTCATTGTATGATAACGAGTTGGGATGATTGCAAGTGCTGAAAAAGTGTGTGGGGGGTGCCCATGGTCCTACCTTCTCTATCACTCCCCTTATCAGCTTTTCCTAATCTTCTTTTTTTTATTTCCATTTACAGTTGTCAGCTAATACAAATGCTGTGAGGCATCCCTATAGCAGTTTTCTACCAGCAAGCTGCATCTGCAAAAGTCTGTGGCCAGTTTACTTAAAGTACAGGAACATTACAGTGTATGTTAATGATTTAACCCTTCTATGATTGTAAATTTCATTAGAATGTATTCAGGGGGTGCACATTACTGGTAACCCCCACCAGAGATCTCTCTAAACCCAATACTTTCTAGTTTGGAATCATTGTTTTACTCGGTCTTCTCCTTCCCAATACACTTGTCCATATTTCTCCCACTCCATACTCACTCCTGGCATAAGGTTTTTATTTCTCTGAGAATTTCTAGTCTACAAAATTGTCAGCTGCATAGATACTTTTCACAGTACCTGGTAGTCTAAGTGACTGTTCCTTGCTGTGCAGTTATAGAACTTGGCTCTGCTAGCTCCGTTCTGCCCTTGCTATGCTCGGGCTTCACTCCACTCCTCTACACTACCCCCATTCCCTCCTGCCCCTAAATCACTCAAATATATCTAAACCTAACCACCCCCACTCACACGTGTCTACCAATCACCACCTGTACAATTTTGAATTATAAAGTAGCCCACGTTTCCACACTAATTCTAATCAACACCCATCCATTAGCACACGTATGTTAACCTTTTACCAATCCCTACCCTTTTTACCATTACAAAATGCTATCAATACATTGATGATATCACTACAAACAACCCTCTTGTTTCATACACATCTAACAGTCGTCACTCTCTGTAATCAAAACAGGCCAATCTCCACTATACCCCCTCCCCCACCATTACAATACACACATATCCACCTACACATTCAGCTGCTCTGACCTCCCACATAGTCACCCTCCTATCTGATTTAATCCCTGCTCTACCACATGCCCGCAAACTCACAACTATCACCTCCCTCTCCAACATCTCACAACACACTCTAACCACACGGTGTTAGTCCCACTCTAACAACCTCAACATACTAATAAAGCACACAATGTTACATTCACTGAAACACACATCATTACATCCACTAAAACAAACACTATTTACTACTTTATTTCTCCACACAGCCAACCTATTCACACTAGCCCTTCTTTATCATTTAACTAACTTCTACACCCCACCTAACTTCTACTATGACCACCCCACCAACTCCATCACCAAATCTCCACTGCCCATTACCCACCACTACAACTCCTAAATTTCACCCAACCTCTACAAAAACACAGAAATAGACTACCTCCCACTTAAATACCATCAAATCAGACACAGAAATTAACCGCTGTTTAAAAACCACAAACAACTAAGCAAACTTATAACAACTTTATTTCATATATTATCAAAACTAAAACTCAGTGGTGACATCCACCCCAACCCTGGCCCCAAGACTACCAATAAATAAACTATCACTTACACCTCAATTAGCTCCACTATACCCCTTTACCCCAAACAACACCACCTTCTGAGCCTTAATATAAATTTAAGAAGTATACTAAACAAAATCCATGACCTCCATGCACTAATTGACTTACATTCCCCTGACATAACCATTTTGACTGAAACTTGGCTTAAGCCACATGTCAAAAACAATGAAATACTTCCACCAGGTTCAACATATATAGACTCGATCATCAAAATAAATGTGGAAGAGGTGTAGCAATAATGTTTAAACAAAATCTAGCCCTAGAAGTTATCAACACCACACTTCCTACATCTAACAATGCAGAATTACTCATCACCAAACTGAATATCAACAAGAAAACACTAATCACAGTAGCTATCTATATCCTTCCAGGAGATAACACTAGCACAGATGAAGGCATACTTCAATGGCTATCCACAACCTTCCACCAAGAAATCTTAATTACGGGTTACCTCAACACTGACTGGTCCAGCTATAATTCCAATAATCCATCCAATTTCATAAACTTATATGGTTTCTCCAAGCTCATACAAAACCCCACAAGAATAGACAAAACCTCCAATGACAATCCATCCTAGATTGGACTCTCACAAATAAAAATAACACCCCCCTTCTAGCAGGATGCCTCCCCAGTACCATAAGTGACCACCTACCCACATACCTAATCATAAACAATCTTAGTCCACCTAGACAACTAGTCTGTAGGCTAATCCGCAACAAGAAAAAAATTAATACCCACATTTTCATCTCCCTCTTCCAACAAATTAACTGGTCCCCCCTCAAAACACTACCACTAGATGGTGTTGTTCAACAGTTTAACACCACCTTCCTCAACATCCTAAACAGCCTGGTTCCCTGCAGAATAGCTAGAATAAAACATCCCCACACACCCTGGCTTAGAAACAACACCAAAGACCTACTAAAAGAAAGGGACAAGGCATGGGAACACTGGCTAACTAACAAAAGCAATGACAACCTTCTACTTTTCAAACAACTTAGGAATAAAGCCAAATCCCATATAAAAGCTGACAAAAAAGCCTACTACATCACTGCACAGCAAAGAAAGAAAAACAACCTCCAAAAATTCTGGGGCACTATAAACAAACTCCTGCAACCTAGTAGTATGCCCTCCCCCAATCCTACCACACCCCCATCAAATGATAGCGTCGCAACACAATTCAATTCCTTTTTCATAAACAAAATTCACTCACTTATTGAATATGACCAAAACATCACTACTACAATCCCCGTAGCCAACAATGAGGGTGGAAACTCCTTCTGCTTTAACCCCGTCCCAAACCAAACCATAAAAAAACTACTCAGTAAGCTGAAGCCCACCAGCCTAGCTGCTGACAACCTCCCATCAGAATTCCTCAAAGCTGCCTCTGAAGTCGTAGCCTACCCCATTTCTATCCTCATCAACCGCTCTATCTCTGAGAACTATGTCCCACTAATCTGGAATGTCTCCTATATCACCCCACTGCATAAAGGTGGCAACTCTACCGAGCTTACTAATTACAGGCCCATTGCCATTCTTTCACCTCCCTCCAAAATACTAGAAAAATGTATTCACTCCCAGCTTCTACACTACCTTCTCTCCAATAACCTCCTATCAAACACACAGCATGTTTTTTGCTCCCAGCACAGCACCACAACCACCCTCCTCACTTTTACTAACAGAATAAATGAACACAGAAATCAGAATAAATATGTCTCATCCATCTTAACAGAGCTCTAAAAGGCATTCAACACAGTTTCACACCAAAAGCTGCTGTCAGAACTGGCCACATTACATCTCAGTCATTCTTCCCTAGCTTGGTTCCACGGCTATCTAACCAAATGCCAGCAGGCTGTTAGATGGCAACAGGAGCTATCATCTTTGCTCCCTGTTAACGTAGGAGTGCCACAAGGCTCCATATTAGGCCCACTACTTTTTACCATCTTTACAAATCAACTCCATAAATCCACATCTCTCGCCTCTGTCATCCAATATGCAGATGACTCTACCCTGATATGCTCTGCCCCCTCTCTAACACAACTACAGGCTATAACACAACAATCCTTCCTAGAAGTAGAATCCAGGCTAACTAACACTAACCTCATACTGAACCTAAACAAGACCAAACTCGTGCTCTTTCTCCCCACCAAAACACCCAATCCCTCAGCCACTTTTCAAATACACTCCTCCAACAGCACAATCATAAACACCAGCTCACATACAAAAATTACTATGTGCCAAAATTAATAGCAAATTAAAATTTGCCCTATACCTCTCTCAAACCATTAAATAAACACACATCAAACTAGCCTCTCTTTACCCAATTAATCCTTTCCTAACTAGCAATTCTATACCAAGCATTGCCAGGACTCATCTCTTATCTACTGTTCTCTATGCTTCTCCCATCTTTACAAACCTTAACAAAACTGACCTTACCAAACTTGAATCAGCCTACAATAAAATATCCAAGTTCACCACTAGCTCCCCATATAGGTCCCTCCACTGCTCTGCCCTACAACAAATAAATTGGCTAGAATTCCCACAACAACTAACCTATGCCCAACTTGTCTTTACTCACCAACTAATATACCAGCCAAACAGAACCCCAGCCCTACAACAATTACTCCAAACATATACCAACACTCAACAACTCTGATCCTCACACAAAATAGTCCTCCAAGTATCCAAAAGCAACAACAAATCCGGGGATGCCCTCTACTCACACCACATTTTTAAACTTTGGAACTCAATCCCTCAACACATCTTAAATGCTACCAACCTACACTAATTCAAAACTCTGCTCAAAGACCACCTCACTAACAACTGGCTCTGCTCCTGCACCAAGCCAGGCTAATACCACATAGGCCCACATCAAATTTCATCCTCTAAATTTTATATTTTCCATATATAACCCACTCACACTTGTTAACACCACTTATCAGCTACTTACAATAAGAGTATAATTTGATAATTTCTTTTCTTTTGTAAGGTTATACACATGTACATGTATTAAAGTATACTCAAATGATCAACTAAAGATTGACCCCTGCCCTCAAAAAAAAAAAAAAATATATATATATATATATATATATATATATATATATATATATATATATATATATATATATATATGGGTCTACTTCATTTGATCGAAAGACCATTTGACCTATACCCATTTGATCGAAACCCAGTATTCAAGGCATAAAACTAGAATTTGTCCCCATCCCCAATGTCATGCGACCGTGGAGTTGGTATATATAGTTGGGGGGGTGCCCCCCACATGGGGGGGGGCAAAGCCCTTCTCCTAGTTTCCTTTAAAAGAAGAAAATAACACAAAAAGTACAGATTTTAAATGAAAATAGGTGGGGGGGCTTTGCCCCCCCACTCCACAATGTGGGGGGGGGGCTGAACCCCCACACCCCCCATAACTATATATACCAACTCCAGGGTCATACAACATTGGGGAGGGGGACAAATCCCTGTTATTTGCCTTGAATGCTGGTTTTTGATCAAATGAAATTTCGATCAAATGGGTTTAGGTCAAATGGTCTTTTGATCAAATGAAGTAGACCCATATATATAGATATAGATACGTATGACTTTACTATATTGTGATAACTTTCTCCTTTTCACTAAAGTGCTTATTGTATATTGTACTTTCTTTATTGTTTCTAAATATTTCTGTTAAATTCTATGTAAAACCGACACTGTACCTGTCAATGTTGTTCTTGTTTTATTGGAGCTTTTCTCCCCGGGCCTATGCTAAAAATGAGCTTACACCTAGATGGACTATCCCGGTCAACAAATGTAAAATAAAATAAATAAATAAATAACTATATTTCTTTAAAGTTAAACAGGCATGTTAAAAGTATGGACTGAGGTGTTTAAATAGCAATTTTTTTAATTCTCTTGCCTCTGGAGGAGCAACATCATAGGAGGTTACTAGGCGAAGGACCCTAGAGGCTTTTTATGTCTGGCCACTTGTGCAATAATTTTCACAATTATCAATGCCCATGGGCTGGAATGGCTTTGGTGTGTACCTATGTTTTAGGGTTCTTACAAAATGCTCCTGTCAAAAAGTGCCACAAGTGACAAACCAGGGGTAAGTTTGTATTTCCCATCCATTGGTCTGACCTGCATTTGAATAGACTTAGGGAAAAGCTCTGTCACACATGAATGGGGAGTCTCTTCCAGAGAAGGGTTAATATTTGAGACACATACCTGTCTGCCCAACATGTTTTGTTTATGCCGCAAACAGGGTTTATATCCTTAGGGTAATCCTAGTGTTGTTTGTTTTGCGAATGTGTAGCAGATCCATCGGACTGCAGGAGACCGAGTATAGGGACAGGGCTTTGAGGTAGTCTGCATAGGACATATTATTTGCACACTGTATTCATTTAGTGAGAATCTGTATAGCTGCTCTACCTTTTGCAGATATTTGGTCAGGCAGATGACAAAGGGTGCATCATACTCGATAATTGGTCTAATGAGGGCTGAGTGTAGTGGGACTATGTTCTCCTTAGATATGGATGCCATGCCCTTACTTAGAAGTTGCACAAGTAGAAGGATTTTCTTACTACTATGGAGACTGTTGGGAATGCAATTAAATAAGTGTTAGTAAATATTCTATCTTGGAGAAAAGGCCATTAATGGCAATGGCTTTCCAGCTTCTGTTGTCAGGTGGTTAGAGATTGTGCATGCAACTCTGAGTTCATAGGTTTATAGGTTCATAGGTAAGTACTAGGCTATCTACCCAGGGGCATTTATAAGCCTAGCCACAGAGTGATGGGTTTCGCCTCCCCATTAGATTAGTAACCTGGGCCTCTGTTTAGCAGGGCTCCTGAAGTGATCCCCGGGTAGAACTTACAATTACCCATCCACTCATCAAGATTTCTCTTGAAGAGAGTCAGAGAGGAGCTCTGTCGAATATGGATTGGGATTCTAGTCCAGAGTGAGGGGAGTTGCTGGGACAGGAATCTATCCCTCCAGTATGACCTGTTTATTGTTGTGCATAGGTTCAAGTCGCTAGAATGAGTGGTTCTGAGGGAACTCGTTATTTTGAGGTGAAGCATGTACATTAGTTCAGGGTTTGACATGGCCCTATAGGTCAGGCATAGGTCACCTTTGAGCAGACAGACGGTAAGTGACTGAGAAGAGCTGGAGCTTCTTTAGTCATGCTTAATAGGGTAATTGTTTAAGGCCCTTAATCCTCTTAGTGAGGTAGCTCTGTGGTCTTTCTAGTTGTTGCAGGTGTCTAGTGAGGTACATCCCAAATGGGGCATTGTACTCTATTATGGGCCTAATGAGTGAGGAGTAAAGGGGCACAATCACCTCCTTGGATCTGAATGAGAAATCCTTTGTGATCAGGTGTGCCACATAGAAGGATTCCGTGACTGTTTTGGTGATGTGGTTCTCAAAGGAGAGCATGCTATCTACTTGGGTACCCAGGTTCCTAATTACTTCTTCTGTACTTAGTGGATTCCCATCTATGTGGTAGTTTGTAGGTACTTTGTTTTTCCCAAATGGGATTATTATGCATTTTTTGGCATTTAGCTTGAGGCCGTGACTTTGACACCAGGTGTTCGTCTCTGAGAGACCCTTTTGCAGCATGTCTGTGTCAGCCGGAGAGTCAATTATTGCACCCAATTTACAGTCATCTGCAAACTTGGTTAGCCACAGTCCCTCCGCATTTGCCTGTACTTTGGAGAAATATATACCGAACAGGAGGGGTCCCAGGACTGACTCCTGTGGGACTCTGCTTGTGACTGGTTTAGAGTCAGACATGGCGCCTGCCACTCTTACCATGTGGGTTCTGTCTGAGAGCCAATTGGCAACCCATCTCGTGGCATGGGGGTTGATATTTAAGCTGGTGAGTTTGTCTATGATTCCTGAGTGTGGGATGGTGTCGAACACCTTAGCAAGGTCCAGATATGCTGTGTGGACCACCTTCCCTTTATCTATGGCCTTGGTGACTGTTTCGAAGAAGTCAACCAAGTTCAGGAGGCAAGATCTGCCTTTAACAAAGCCGAACTGGGTGGGCTCCAATGTCTGGAGGTTCCCAATGTCCCTGTTAATGAGCTCCATGACAATGCGTTCCATGGCTTTGCAGACCAATCTAGTCAAGCTTATATGGCGATAGTTCCCAGGGTCATTTGTGGCACCACCTTTGTGGAGTGGTATGACTGTTGTTGTACGCCATTCTTTGAGTACATAGCCTGTAGAGAGGCTGAGTTTGAATAGTGTTTTGAGATGGAGGGTTAGTTCATTTTGAAGCTCATGTAAGACACAACCTGGGATACCATCTGGTCCCATTGATGCTGTGTTTTTGGCCTTTGCAAGGGCTGTCTTTACTTGTGTGTCTGAGATATCTGGAGCACCTCATACTACTGGGATTGGTGCTAGCCCCTTTGGTGGAGGGGGTGGGTGAAGTTTGCACTGAAATTGTCAGCCAGGATGTTGGCAATGTCAGTTGGTTCAGTGTATTTATGGCCATTATGCTCTAGCTCGGAGCATATCTGAGAGTTTTCCCCTAGACTCTTGACATAGTTAAAGAAGGCCTTGTGGTTATCCTTAGAGTCACTGGCTATTTTTCTTTCGAAGTTGGCCTTGGATGATTTAATAAGGGAGCGCAGTTTTTTACTGATGTTAATCAGAGTTGCCTTCTTATTTTGGGATTTTGTTCTATCTTGCAGGAGTTTCTTCCTTCTGTTGTAAAGTTTATTTATGGCTAGGGTCCACCAGACTGGCTTCCTCTTTTTTGAGGAGTTGGTCTTGGTTTAACTTGGGATGACTCAGTCCATGCATTCTTGAAGGTGTTCATAGAATGCGCTTGTAAAAGATTCTGCCGATGGGTCATCATTTTCCATTTGATTGGGAGCTTTGAAACTTCCCACCTCGGTCTTGAGGAGTGTGAAGATGGCTTTAGAGAAGTTTTTTACCTTGATTTCCTTGACTGTGGGGGGGGTCTGGATGTGGATGTCCAGTGTGATTAGTTTGTGATCTGATCTTACCAATGATGAGTTTACCTCAGGTGTGGAACATAGGTTCCCCATGTTGGTGATGACCAGGTCCAGTATGTTGTCACCTCTTGTGGGAGTGGTGACCAGCTGTTCCAGGGCGTTTGAGTTTATAAACTCAAGGAAGCGTTAGGCTAGGGCGTTTGAGCTTGAGTAGTTTTCCCAGTCAATGTTTGGATAGTTGAAGTCACCCAGTAGCATGGTGTTGGGTAGAATCTTCACACTTTCTAATGTTCTCAGGAATGCTGCGTGAGGGTCCTGAGACAAGGTGGGAGATCTGTAGCAAGCTATAAATTGAGCAGTCAATTTACCTGCTGTCAGTTGCACTTGGATAGTCTCAGATTCCGCGTGCTGTGCTTCTAGCCTGGAGGTGTGGGTGTTCTTGATGAATATGGACACATCCCCTCCTTTTGTGTTCCGGTCCTGGTTTTGGGACCTAAAGGTATGGTAGGAGTTATAGCTTGGTAGTGCTGGGGTGCTCTCTGGAGCCTTGAACCAGGTTTCTGTCACTGCACATACGTCGATTTCGATTTCTTCCATACTAAGGAGAGCCTCGAGTGAGTGCATTTTGAGGTTTAGACTTCTGATGTTGAGCAGCATTACCCTCAGTTTTTGTTTATTATTGTTGTTCATGGAGGCTGGTTTGTCTTTTGAGCCTTGCTAAAAAAGGCAGTATTGGCATGGCAAGAGTCTTGGCCAGTATTCGAAAGCCCAGGGGCGACAGGTGCAAGCCGTCTCTGGCGAAGCAACGTGGCTTGTCAAGCATGTCGCCCCAAGCTGACAAGTACTGGATTCCCTTTGAATGACACCAGTAGTTTAACCAATTGTTGAAACTGATAATTTTTTCTTTGTATGCTGGCATCATTTTGGGTGAGGGCAGGATGCTACTCAGAGTCAGATTCATACCAGCCTGGGCTACATGGTCAGAGAGCTCCTCAATGTCTCTTTTCATGTAGTCCAGGGAGGTACATCTCAGGTCATTTACACCAACATGTACAATGACAGAGTCATATCTGTACTTGTTGTGGAGTGACCTGAGTGCATGTGTTATGTGGCGGATTCTGGCACCTGACAGGCAGCTTACGGTAACCGTCTCCTTGTTCAGTCTAGTGAGTGCTAAGTCTGTGTGCCTGATGATAGACTCACTGATTACTAGTGTGTTAGGTGTGTTATTTAGCCTTAGGGGCTGTTTTTGCTTGGCACACTGACATTGTGACGTATGTGTTACCTGGTTTCTGTTGTGGGGTGGGGTTTGCTTGGGTGTATGCTTAGGACGTCTCTGTTGTTTAGGCAGGTTCTTATTTAGAGCCTCCGAGTATGTTTTCGCGTGTTTCTGAGAGTTGTTTGCTGGTGCAGCTATGGCTGGTCTATGTGAGTCTGGTAATGTGGTGCTATTGCTGCCCTTCTCCTTGTGACTGGATGATCCAGTCATGGGTTGAGAGAGCTTAGCCTCCAGCTTGGCTGTGTAGCTGCATCTCTCACATATGTTTGTGTTGGTTGGGAGGAGGAGGGAGTTGTCTGTGTACATGAGGCAATTGTAACATTGCCTCAGGATGCCCAGATTCACCAGCTGGACCGGAGAGTACACCTGAAGCTGTTCCTTGAACATGCCTGAATAGATGGTTTGACTGTATTGCTGATTGGATGAATAAAGAGCCTTATACTTCCTGAGTATAGGGCTGAAGTGCCAGCTGTAAGCTAGTGCTAGTTTTAGTGAGTTTTAGTAAGTGCTGGTCTTAAATTGTCTTAGTTCTAGTGCTGGGTTGAAGTGTATCATGTTTCAAGGGAAAAACTGAAGTGCAGACTTCGTGGAGCCTGGAATAGTTTAACCGCAGCTAAACAGCACTGTGCGGTGCGCAAACCCATGCAAAACCGCATAAAGCGGTTTTTATACCAGGGAGATCAAAAGGATAGAAATTAGCCCAAAATGGCCAATGAGTTACAAGTTGCTTGGCTGGGACCACTCCTACAGGGACAGATAGGCTGCTCAGAGTTCCCTCTCTCACAGTGAACAAGGAAGCCACCTAATTATCCAAGTATGATATGGGCAACAAAGGAACCTTTACCACAGTCCTGGATTCAGCAAAGCCTAAAAACTGGACTAGACTAGTTCAGAAAGGCGGGAAAATAAGGAGTTTTTTTTGTGTGTTTTTTTTTTTTCAGAAACAACAGAAATGCAGAGCTCAAATTACTTTAAATACGCAGAGGAGGCTAGCACACTTGAGTGTGTAGCCTGCGACTGTGTTACAGGTAACTTAAATGCAAAAATGACAAACAGTAACTTTTTTCAAGTGCAACAAAGAAATAAGTACAGTAAGCAATGCAGATATCACTAGGGATCCACAGAAGCACTGAAAAGCCGCGTTTTAGGTGGGATTAGCATTTCAGGGAAACAACTAGCAAAAACAATACTTAATCATGTCCAAAGTCTTTCATTTGTCTCTCGGCCACTTGTAGGACTCTGCAGGGCACCACGAGGAGCTTGCTGAGCTGTATTTTATGTCTTTCGGCTTTTCCCAGTTAGGGGGTCACCACAGCGGAACTCCAGTCTGCTAATGATTGGTACTTGATTTTTACATGCCGAGTTACCAGCCCTGACGCACAACCTTCAATGAAGGTACGCCCATTCACGCATGTCTCCACGCAGAAGACGCTCTAGCTGAGAATCGAACTGGACAGCATCTTACTGTGAGGCGACACGCTACCGCAGCACCACCACCATGGATACAAGCGAAAAAAACATGCTAAGCGGTTTTTATACCAGGGAGATCAAAAGGATAGAAATTAGCCCAAAATGGCCAATGAGCTACAAGTTGCTGGGACGGGACCACTACTACAGGGACAGATAGGCTGCTCAGAGTTCCCTCTCTCACAGTGAACAAGGAAGCCACCTAATTATCCAAGTATGATATGGGCAACACAGGAACCTTTACCACAGTCCTGGATTCAGCAAAGCCTGAAAACTGGACTAGAGTAGTTCAGAAAGGCGGGAAAACTAGGAGTTTTTTTTGTGTTTTTTTTTTTTCAGAAACAACAGAAATGCAGAGCTTAAATTACTTTAAATACACAGAGGAGGCTAGCACACTTGAGTGTGTAGCCTGCGACTGTGTTACAGGTAACTTAAATGCAAAAATGACAAACAGTAACCTTTTTCAAGTGCAACAAAGAAATAAGTACCGTAAGCAATGCAGATATCACTAGAGATCCACAGAAGCACTGAAAAGCTGTGTTTTAGGTGGGATTAGAGTTTCAGGGAAACAACAAGCAAAAACAATACTTAATCATGTCCAAAGTCTCTCTTTTGTCTCTCGGCCACTTGTAGGACCCTGCAGGGCACCACAAGGAGCTTGCTGAGCTGTATACAAGCGCAAAACCGCGCTAAGCGGTTTTTATACCAGGGAGATCAAAAGGATAGAAATTAGCCCAAAATGGCCAATGAGCTACAATGCAGGAATGGGAATGAAGTTTATGTAGCTGGGTTTCTATGTTTGTAGTAAATCCATTAGAAAGTCTAGGTATTTTATTTTGATGTCAGATAGCAGTGGTTGGTTGTATGAATGAAGGATGTGGAGTGGTAAAGATTTAGATAGCCTCTTATTAGTTAAAAAAACAAACATATCTAAAGATATATTTGTAGTTAGCACAAGTTTTTTGGGTATTTTTCCAGTTCCAAATAAGTTTGAAATCTGGCTCTGGGGACCGAGTAATTTGTGCAATGAGGACACTCTAGTAATGACAATTACTGTTGCAAAGTAAATGTTCACAGTACAACATTCTCACCTTCACTCTCCACACTCACAACCACTGCACATATCTCTAAGAATTACAAGTATGGAAAAATCCAAGCTCTTATGTCCCACTGAGACTGCATGATTTATTAATAGAGCTCTCTATTGTCATGCATATAGAGACCACTGCCCACCAAACTGGATAGGAATAGGGTACCACAAGTTCTCTTGGTAATCTCCATCCTGACAGATATGACTATAACCTGATATTGGTTCACATTGCCTTTAATTGACCTTAGGTGCTCTGCCCTAATGGATATGCAGACGGCTATGATTGAGCTTGCTATGGATGTATCCAAGGCAGGCAAGACATAAGTCTTGAATAAATGACTTTAATAATTTACTATGTAGCTGATGATATGGGATTCAGTATGTATCAGCTTGGTATATGACGGCTGAAAAACCTTTCTGCTTTGCCAAGGATGGTCTGTATTTGTCTTACCAAGGTTTATGCATTGTGAGTAAAGCTTTTATTGCCCCCATATTGCTTTTTTTAAGGATAGTTCACCTGCTTGACATTCCTTCACAGTAAATTCTAGTTTGGAATATGTTAATATGGCTCTACTTAACAGCAGGGGTCTTAATAAAGAAAAAAAAAATGTCTGAACCTACGTCTCTCCTGTAACTTTGATACTGTCATATGTGTGCAGTTACAGAAGCATTATTTCAAAGCAATTAAAGCAATGAAAGCACTCTGTCTATTTCTGGGTTTAGCATCTGTCATGTGTTCAGACCTACTGGCAATTGTGTTGAAATATCAGTTATTTGGCAAGGATATCATTACCTCATGACAAACCAGGGGGCACCAAATTTAAATACCAGGATGTCCAAATCACCCTAAACAGGATTAACTGGTACTTATAACTAGTTAGAAAAAAAGATCTATGTCCATTTCTGAGCATGATAGCTATCTTAATATCTTATCTGAAATCCCCATAAAACCCAGTAACGTTCCACTAGGAGACTTAAACTGTCCAAGAATAAACTGACTGACCTATCCTGCCAGTGGTCAGCATGCCCAGTATTTCCTTGGCATTATAGCTGTTAATGCCCTTGTACAAATAGGTAACTATTCTCAAAGGTCTAGATCTTGTCCTCACAAATAGGGGTGCTTCTTACACATCTCCATATCTATAACCTTCCCTTTTTGTATCAGACCATAAATCAGTGGTGTCTTCCTTTTAAACTGGTGGTACTTCCCTATTGCATGTCCATGTCTCTGCCTTCTACTCCCAGTTAAAAAGTAGTATTTATAATACAGTTTGTATCTAGACTAAATATACTGATACATTAAAAAAAAACTGTGGTGGAATATCCAGAAAAACTAATTATGTAACACAAGAAAAAAAAAGATTTAATGCTGATAGGAAGTCTCATTCTACTTGCCTTATGAATTCACTTAATAAAACTAACAAAGAGCTTTAGAGAACCATTAAGTAGCTCAAATCTGAACAGGAATTTACAATAAAATATAACCACAAATATTTCTTTAACTATGTCAAGAAGTTAAGAGTTAACACCCAACAATATTTGGAGGTAGTCAACAATAATTCTGCTCATTTTGACTCAAATAAAAGAGCTAGTATCCTAGCTGGCAAAACTAGTACAAATTTAATCCCACTCACAATTATAGCTATTCTGAAGATTCCACAGTCGCAACCACCTCCATTAGTTACTTTGGAGCAAATACTCTCAGCCCTTTAAAAAGTTAAGAGCACCTGATCCATGGGCCTGGATAACATATTGGGTAGCCTGAATATAAGTGCTAAACATGGCCTTTCTAAACCCCAACTTAATGTTTTTAATGTGCGCCTTATCACTGGTTACATTCCTGAAGCCTGGAAAACAGCCATTATTCAATCTTCCACTGACTCACAATTGCTCTAAAATGGGTTAGACAATGTTAAAAACTTGTGCAAGGACAATGGTCTCAAATTAAATGTGAAAAATTGTATTGCAGTTAACTTTGCTAAATAAAAGGTTTTCCCATACCACATAGATGACACACCCCTCTAACCAGACAGTCCCATAAGGAATCTGAGCACTCTTATTGATAATTCCTTATCTTTTTGACAATAATCTTTCCCAGAGCCAAAGCTGGCTCATCTAGTGATGCAGGGTGGGCTTTGACCTGGCACACCACCTCCTCAATTCTTCATTTGAAGATTAATAAAAAAGTTCACTTAAGTAAGCCAGATCACGTCCTCTTCATCTCCCCCTCAGCTCTTCATTGGAAGACAGAGGCCTATCTCTAATTAAGAAATGGTGCCAAAGTCATGGTCTTAAACTCAGTACTAAGAAATGTAGAATTATACCCTTTGAGAAGTCAACCATCCTGGCTAATTACAGTGTTGATAATACACCCCTAACAGTCAACCCAGTGGTCAGGGATCTGAGTACACATGCAAACAGCATCTTTACCTTCGATCATCATGTGGCCAGAGTGTCCATTTTCACTGTGCAACTTATAAGCAAAGTCCAAAACGGTCTTTACCCCACTGTACTCTGCCATTATTAGACCAATCATAGAGTACAATGTTCCCTTGGATATGGATTTGAGCTGACAACTAGACAAACCTCAGAGGTTTCTTACAAAAAGAGTAAAAGGTGGAACAAACCTACTTTATGCAGAGTGCCTTAAAACTCTTTCCCTTTACTCAGTCTACTATAGATTGCTGAGGGGTGACCTATGCCTGGCTTACAAGGCATCCCTAAACTCCACACTTATGAATCTCCTACATATTCACAATTCAAAGAATACCAGAAATACAAGGTATAGAGATCTGAATTTTGTCTTTGGCTTAAACAGAACATGCTGGATAGACAGCTATGTGTCCCAGAAACTGCCCCCCTTCTAGGGAACAGGCTTCCCATCCATGTGAGTCTGAGTTTGTCTATTACCCAATTTAAGCGCAACCTAGACCAGTGGATGGGGAATATAAAATTTACACTGGGCCTGCCAACCAAGTCCCTTTTGGACAGACGTAGCTTATAAATGGCATGCTTTCAATGTCCTAATTATATACAGGATGTCATTATTCTTTTGGGAAAACTTGGCTAGTCTTAGAAAGGCTCCCTGGGTCAATAGCCGAGTGACAATCTTTGAATATCTGAATCTATAAGATTTTGATGTTTTGTTGAAAATAACAATACTTTCTGCCAGCCCTAGCTGTCCTCAATGTTTATTTTTTTCAGTTTTCAGGATAGGTACATCTATGTAGCCTGCAGCAGCATATGTTTTGCTGTCGTGCTATGTAATCGCCACATATTGTTGCAGTAGCCATGAGCTGTCATAGAGGATGGGAATTTAACTCAAGGGTGATGTTGTTATGAATATTTGAAAAGAAAGATGAGCTGATTACAAATGCAAATGAGACTTCAGCTGAAACATCAACGTAGAAAAGCCACTTCTGGACCATGTGGAAATAAGGTATTGTAATGCCTAAGTCTGGAAATGGAAAAAAATCTTTGTGACAGTTGTAGAAAGGGATATACAATATGATTTTGAGAGACAGAAAATGACCTGAGGGTTCTGGCTGTGTTTAAAATGTAAACATCTGTGACCGTGCAGGATGGAACATAAGATCAGTACTTAATGTGTACGTGTTCAGCTGTGGCATGCAACAGGTAGAGAAATAGAAAAACATTACAATCTGGTTAAAGTGGATCAGTGCTGTTCAGTTTCATAAGTTTAAATATAGGCACATACACATATTTTACTGACTACATTTGTTGAGGGAAAGATTGTTAATAATGGGAACCCATATTCTGACAACTGCATGTCTTAATCCAGTAGTTAATAGCTTCTGAATAGTAAATGTTGCACCAAGTTACCTGTCTTATTTAGACAGAACCACATTCTGTTTGGGTGGTGAAAGTTAGCTGTAGGTGAAACCATACACCCAGATATTTTATGGACATCACAGTTTTAATCACAGTGACATTTACAGAAATGATACCCCAGTATAGGGAAGCTTAGTTGAGGTGACAGTTAGAGCCAGGATACATCTAGTAACGAGGACACACAAGTCTCTCTACTCAGAAGTCTTGGTCATTGCTAGTGCATGTGTGTGCGTGTATGTGCGTGTGTGTGTGTGTGTGTGTGTGTGTGTGTGTGTGTGTGTGTGTGTGTGTATATATATATATATATATATATATATATATATATATTTATATATATATATATATATATATATATATATATATATATATATATATATATGAAGAGAAATATGAATATGCATCTGAGGTTGGTATGAGACTAGTCAAGAGCAGCAGTTCACCTTTGCTGAGAATGTAAATAAAATATAACTGAGTAGAACAATTGGTTAAATTAAAAATGCTGTTGAAAAGGGGTCCAATGTGCGTCTACCTGGAGGAGGAGATTATTGACAGTCTTGCTTGCCTTTCATTGAATGGCCCACACCTCTCTCCACGGGGCTTTTGGATGTTGACAACAACTTTATTCACCCTCATAGCATTTCTTTTAGACAACGTCCATCTGCATCTCCTTCCAGCACAGTTGAACCAAATCACAACAACATACAAGAGAAGCTACTCAGTACTGAAAGTCTAAACAAGAAGTTACGCTCCCCAGAAGCCTTAATGAGTTGGAAATTATTGACATTTGTATCATCACAGAAACATGGTACCAATATAGAGATAATACATTATCTCTTTAGGACTTAATGCCATTCAGTCATTCAGACCATCTGCTGTCTGCTACTGCTGGTGACATACCTTAAAACCACTATCACATCTAGGTCTCTACAGCAAGCTGACAACCTAGACTTCCTCTACATCCTGATAATCATAAATGGGGAGAATTGCCATATCCTTGCCAACTGCAGAGGTATACCTAAAAATCTAGTGTTCCTCTACATATAGCCAAACATTATTACCCTTAGGGATTTTAACTACCTATCTATAAATTGAAAGATCTACTCCACTACAAATAAATATGCTCAGCACTTCCTAGATTTCATCAATGCTAACACTCTTGACCAGATAATGCACTCTCATTCAAGTGACCCAAAGGTACTGCAACAGGTCATCGCTAAAATAGCACCATTATGCTCTTCTCCTGTAACAGCCAGGTCAGTAGGTCAGTAATTAGATCTGACTAGTAGTGATATTCAGCATTAGAAGCCACCTCAGATTGCCTACAGACCTCTCTATCTTCAGGGACTTTTCCAGAACAATCCTGTAACAGAAATGACAAGATAAAAGAGGGTAAATGAGAGTGAAAAGGGCTAATAGATTCTAGGAACATGAAGCACTATCTAAAGGTAAGAAATATATGTTTTACCGCACTGTGCTCCAGCAGCAACAGAAGGAACTGGGTGAAGGGAGAGGACACAAATGGGCAGATTTTGATAGCACCATTTTTTCTAATGTTTTCATTTTTCATAGAAAGTTGATTTTTCTCTTGTGGTACCTTGATGAAAAAATGAGAGGAAGTGGAGAAAGAAATAACTTTGGAAACACCAGTCTTAAGTTTGATTGCAATGTGAGCAGAATGGAATGGAATGCATGAAACAAGCAGCTACTATCAGTAAATGGGAGTAAAGCATGGGAAAGGGTAGAGATGGTAATCAGCAGACAGGAGGCAATCAGGGAGAACTTATGAAAGCAAGAAAGACAATGTGAATGGCCCAAGTCTAGAGGTGCTCAAATAGCAGGCTGGAGGGTTACAAATCCAGCTGTAAGGGTGGGTGAGAGGGATGAGTGTAGATGAAGGCCCAAAGGCAGAAGTTTCAGTTTAGCAGGGAAACCCAGGAGAGGAAGGCATTCAAATCCAGTGATGGGGGTGGGGAGGATGGAGTTATAAAAGCAAAGAGAAAAAGAGAAGAATGATCACACAATGAAAGCTGTCACCTGGAGTAATGGGCAGGCTTCACAACCAATCAAAAGGAATAAAGTACACATCAGACCGCACAATGAAAGTGGTCACCTGGAGTAATGGGCAGGCTGCACAACCAATCAAAAGGAATAAAGTACACATCAGACCGCACAATGAAAGTTGTCACCTGGAGTAATGGGCAGGCTGCACAACCAATCAAAAGGAATAAAGTACACATCAGACCACACAATGAAAGTGGTCTCCTGAAACATAGGACAGACTTCACACAGCCAATCAAAAGGAATAAAGTACACATCAGACTAAGTAGGATGCAAGGGGAAATGGTACTACACCAGGAGACCAAACTAAGTGTAAAAGAGGAAGAAAAAATTGCTATAGAAGGTGTATTCCTCCCTTTGAAGAATTCTTGAATTTAGCTACTGTAGTATGTCAGAATGCAATCAGTTCTGTAATAATAATAGTAATAATAATGCTGAAAAAATGAAAGTCTACAAGTTGAGAATATTGGGAAAACTAGCTTTATAATTAGAAAGATATGAGAATATCTCTTTACTAAATAATAAGCAAGAAATGTATTTTAGTCAATTTTTGTAAATAAATTAAATGTGTCATAAGTCATATAATATGCATTTTGTAAATAGTTAATAGTTTAGTTGTGTGCTATTAATGTGGTACCTTTTTGGAATTGGATATTTGTAATGAAATGGAGAAATATAAATAACTAATAACATTTTATTGTACAAAAAAGGTAGACTCTGGCCAGCTTTTAATCTGGTCAACAAAATCCAAACAAATGAATACTTTCTGGTCTACTTGAATCACTTTTCAGCTGGAGCCTACAGTCAGGTTTTGTGCCCATGGAATGGAAGATGGCTACAGTCATTCCTGTACACAAAGGAGCTCCAACCACTGATCTGGGTAACTACAGGCCTGTAAGTCTTACCAGCCTCATATGTAAGGACATGGAAAGAATCATCATGGACATGATAAATGAGGACATCGGTAACCTGCAATCACTGAACCCATCACAGTTCAGCTTTGTTAAAGGAAAGTCATGCCTATTAAAACTGGTGGACTTTTGTGAGAGAGTCACCAAGTCATTGGATGAAGGTAAGACTGTGCACACAGCTTATCTAGACCTAGCCAAGGCTTTTGATACAATACCTCATTCAGGCATTATAGACAAGCTCATTAATTTAGGTATAAACCCTTTTATCACCCGCTGGATAGACAACAGTCTCACTGATAGGACCCAGGAGGTCAAAATAGGTAATGTCACCTCCACTAAGAGGCAGTCATTAGCAGAGTCTCCAAGGGCTTGGTATGGCGCCCACTCCTTTTTGACATCTAGTTTTCTGAAATGGAAGCAAATGCTGAAGGTTTATGGCTGATGAAGTTTGCAGATGATTGCAAGCTGGGGGTTATCACTGACTCCCACTGAAGACACTAGCATCCTTCAAGAAGCTCTGTCTCTGACTAATGAATGGTGCAAAGCCATGGTCTTATGTTCAGTACTAAGAAATGCATGGTTGTACCCTTTAGGAAATCAACCATCCTGACTAATTACCATGTTTATAATATGCCCCAGCATTGATCCAGTGGTCAGAGATCTGGCTGCACATGTAGACAGTGGTCGTATCTTTGACCACCATGTGGCCTCAGTGGTGAGGAAATCCTTTTATGGTGCACAACTTATAAGTAAGGGCATGACATCTAGGTCCAACTGTACTCTGGTCTTATTAAGCCAGTCATAGAGTACAGGTGTTCCTTCAGTGTGTACCTTGGCTTAGAAAGGCCCCTCAGGTCATTAGCCTAGCAACAATCAAAGAATCCATAAATAAATAAACACTACTCAATTTAGAGCTTACATACACTACTTTTTATTTTTTAAACAGCTTTATTGAATTGAAATAGATAAAACAAACATTATCTTGAGTTATGTACAATTATGAATATGCTTACTAATAATAACAGTAAAGAAAAAAACAAACACATTTAAACTATATACCATGACACTTTCCACAAATACGTATTAGCAAATTAAAATTCTTATACATATTTATGCATTACTATAAAATTATTTATCTAACAAATCATAAACTTTCTTCCACATATTATTTATATACTTCTTTTGGCATTCCCATTTCCATTAATGCACTTGTTTCTTTTTTTTTTTTTTTTTTACCAGTACCTACTTTTTGGCTTCTAGTATACCACAGACTTGTAGTGAGCAACCACTTCTTGAAACTTCTTGATGTTCCAGGAAATCATACACTACCATTCTGCATCCTTATTTTCTTACCCATTTCACTACTTTACAGTTCATAGGTTCATAGGTTCATAGGTTCATACTAGGCTATCTGCCCTAGGGCATTTATAAGCCTAGCCAGAGTATGTTTGGCTTTCGCCACCCATTTTAAATTAATTTTGCTATGCCCTTTGTCGAGGTTAGTATACTGTGCCTCTAACAGTGACACAGAAGTGATACCCGGGGTAAACCTATGATCCCCCATCCACTCATCAAGATTCCTCTTGAAGAGAGTCAATGAGGGACTCTGCCTAACCTGGACTGGGATTTTATTCCAGAGTGAAGGGAGCCTCTGGGTTATGAATCTGTCCCTCCAGCATGTCCTATTTATTTCAGTGCTGAGGTTCAAGTCTCTTGAGCGCGTAGCTCGATGGGATTTGGATTTTCTGAGGAGCAGCATGTCCATTAATTCCGGGTTGGACATGGCTTTATACGTCAGGCACAGATCGCCTCTGAGCAGGCGGTATGCCACTGAGTAGAGCTGGAGTTTCTTTAACTGGGCAGCATATGGCATCTGTTTGAGCCCTTTGATCCTCTTGGTGAGGTACTTTTGGGGTCTTTCCAGTTGCTGCAGGTGTTTGGTAAGGTACATCCCAAAAGGGGCATTGTACTCGATTATGGGCCTGATGAGGGATGAGTAAAGAGGCACGATGACCTCCCTAATCTAGATGTGAATCCCTTCATGATTAGGTGGGCTATATAAAATGTTTTTCTAACCACTTTGGCCACGTGGTTGTCAAATGAGAGATTGCTATCAACTTGGGTCCCCAGGTTCCTAATTACTTCTTCTGTACTTAATGGATTACCACCTATGTGGTAATTTGTGGGCACTTTGTTTTTGCCAAAGGGGATGACTATACACGTTTTGGCGTTTAGCTTGAGGCCATGGCTCTGGCACCAGTTGCCTGTTTCTATGAGGCCCTTTTGGAGGATGCTTGTGTCGGCTGGAGAGTAGATTATGGCGCCCAGTTTGCAGTCATCTGCGAACTTGGTCAGCCACAGTCCATCCGTGTTGGCCTGTACCTCCGAGAAATATATACCAAACAAGAGAGGTCCCAGGACTGAGCCTTGTGGGATGCCACTTGTAACTGGTTTGGAGTCTGACATGGCTCCAGCAATTCTAACCATGTGGGTTCTGTCCTTGAGCCAGTTTGCAACCCATCTAGTGACATAGGGGTTTATATTTAAGCTGGTGAGCTTATCTATAATGCCCGAGTGGGGTATTGTATCGAAGGCTTTTGTGAGGTCCAGATAGGCTGTGTGGACCACCTTCCCTTCGTCAATGGCCTTGGTGACTGTTTCAAAGAAGTCAACCAGGTTTAAGAGGCAGGATATGCCCTTAACAAAGCCAAACTGGGTAGAATCCAGTGTCTGTAGGTCCCCGATATCTTTATTTATGAGGTCCATGATGATCCTTTCCATAGCTTTGCAGACCAAGCTAGTCAGGCTTATGGGGCGATAGTTTCCAGGGTCCGTTGAGGCACCACCTGTGTGGAGAGGGACCACTGTTGCTGTACGCCACTCTTTGGGTACATATCCTGTAGTAAGGCTGAGATTGAACAGTAGTTTTATGTTTGGGTTTAGCTCTTCTTGGAGTTCATGTAGGACGCAGCCTGGGACACCATCTGGTCCCATTGATGCTGTGTTTTTTGCTTTGGAGAGGGGGGCAGCACTCTGCTGGGATAGATATTTTCCCTTTTGGTGGGGAGGGGGGGAGAAATTTGTGCTGAACCTGTCAGCTAGGATGTTGGCAATGTCTGTGGGATCAGTGTATTTTTTGTCATTTTGGACTAATTCTGAGCATATCTGGGAATTCCCACCCTGGTTCCTAACATAACTAAAGAAAGCCTTGTGATTATCCTTAGTGTCCTGTGCAATTTTTCTCTCGAAGCTGGCCTTTGACGATTTTATGAGTGCCCTTAGTTTTTTGCTAATACTGATCAGAGATGCCTTCCCTTTTTGGGATTTTGCTCTATCATGTAGTAGCTTCCTCCTTCTATTGTATAGTTTGTTTATGGCTGGGGTCCACCAGACAGGTCTTCTGCCTTTGGAGGATTGGGTCTTGGTTTTATTTGGGATTGCATGATCCATGCATTCCTGAAGGTGTTCATAGAATGCATTTATAAAGGATTCTGCGGTCTGGGCCATATTTTCCACAGGCCCGGGGGCTTTGAAGGATTTCGCCTCGGTTTTGAGGCATGTGAAATTTGCTTTAGTGAAGTTTTTCACTGTGGTTTTCTGGGCAGGGGGTGGGGTCAGGATGTGAATATCCAGTGAGATTAGTTTATGGTCTGATCTTACCAGTGAGGGATACACTTCTGGTCTGGACAATAGAGCCCCCATGTTGGTGATGATCAGGTCCAGTATGTTTTCCCCTCTTGTGGGAGTGGTAACAAGTTGTTCCATAGCATTTGAGTTTATGAATTCTAGGAACCTTTGGGCAAGGGTGTTGGAGCTAGAGTAATGCTCCCAATCTATGTTTGGGTAGTTGAAGTCACCCAATATAATGGTGTTCGGAGAGATCTTCATATTTTCCAGTGTTCTCAGGAAGGCCGAGTGGGGTTCCTGGGTTTGGGAGGGTGGTCTGTAGCAGGCTATAAACTGGAAGGCAGTTTTACCCACTGTTAGTTGCACATGGATAGTCTCTGATGCTTCGTGCTTTGCCACCAACCTGGAGGTGTGGGTATCTTTGATGAATATCGATACTCCCCCTCCTTTTGTGGTTCGGTCCAAGTTTTGGGGTCGAAAAGCATGATATGAGGTATAACCTGGTAGTGCTGGGGTGCTCTCGGGAGTCCTGAACCAGGTTTCTGTTACTGCACTGATATCAATGTTCTCCATATTAAGGAGAGTTTCGAGTGCGTGCATCTTGAGGTTTAGACTTCTAGCGTTGAGTAGCATTACTCTTAGTTTCTTATCCCTTGTGATACCCATGGAGGTGGGTTTGTCTTTTGAGCCTTGCCTAAAAAAGGCACTATGGGGGTAGCAAGAGCCTTTGCCAATATCCGAAAGCCCAGGGGTGACAGGTGCAAGCCGTCCCTAGCAAAGCATCTTGGCTTGTCATGCATATCATCCCAAGCTGACAGGCATTGGATCCCCTTTGAATGACACCAATACTTAAGCCAATTGTTGAAATTGATCATCTTGTCTTCATATTGTGGCATCATTCTTGGTGAGGGTAAGATGCTACTCAAGGTCAGGGTCATACCAGCCTGGGCTACATGCTCAGAGAGCTCCTCTATGTCTTTTTTCATGTAGTCCAGGGAGGTACGTCTCAGGTCATTCACACCAGCATGGACAATGACTGAGTCATATTTGTACTTGCCTTGGAGTGACCTGAGTGCTTGTGTTATGTGGCGGATCCTAGCGCCAGACAGGCTACTCACCGTGACCTTCTCCTTGTTCAGCCTGGTGAGTGGGACGTCAGTGTGCCTGAAGATAGAGTCACCTATTACAAGTGTATCAGGTGTGTTGTTTAGCCTTAAGGGCTGTGACTGTTTGGCACACTGGTTTTGTGAGATATGTGTTGCACGTGTTTTGTTTTTGGGGTAGCGGTTGCTTGGGTGTCTGCTTTGGAGGTCTCTGCTGCTTAGGCAGATCTTTATTTAGAGCCTCCGAGTATGTTTTTGTGTGATTATGTGTTTGGTTTGCTGTCGTGGTAAGTCTATGTGAGATTGGAATTGTAGTGAGTGTGGTTTCCTTCTCCTCCTGACTGGTTATGCCATTACTGAGTTGAGAGAGCTTAGCCTCCAGTTTGGCTATATGGTTGCATCTCTCACATGTGTTGGAATTTGTTGGGAGGAGGAGAGGGTTGTCTGTGTACATGAGGCAGTTGTAACATTGCCTCAAGATTCCCATATTCACCAGGTGGACCGGAGAGGAGATTGACAACTGACCTTTGGACATGCTAGAATAATATTGGGAATTCCTTTATAATTGAAAACAAGGGCCAATGGGGAGTGAGGGTTTAGTGCTTTTAATTTTTAGTGCTGACTTATAATTGCTTTAGTGAGCAAGTGCCAGGTAACAAGTGCAATGTGTTACAGGTAACTTAAATGCAAAAACGACAAACAGTAACTTTCTTTCAAGCGAAGCAAGGAAATAAGTACAGTAAACAATGCAGATATCACTAGGGATCCACAGAAGCGCTGAGAAGCCGTGTTTTAGGTGGAATTAGCGTTCCAGGGAAAATAACAAGCATACAAACAAAGCTAGATTCAGCAGGTCTGGATCTAGTCTATGCTACAGCAGACAAGGTGTACCAATTTCAGTAAGATACAGTTCAAATATTCAGGCACTATAAACCTTTAACCAGAAATTCCCAGCTCAGAAGGGCAGAGTCCAGCCTCTCCTCCCACAAGAGTGCAGACCACGAACCTTCTTAATGTAACATAAATGGCCTGAAGCCCAAGTGCTTAAACCAGAGCTAATACACTTTAAGAATAACAGACACTGAGCTCTCAATCAGCAGTTCCCAACTTAGAAGGATGAAAGCTACCTGTCCTGCCACCACAGTGCATGCCACAAACCTTCCTAATGTAGAACAACTGGTCTAAAGCCCAAGTGCTTAATCCAAAAGACTTAGAATGATAGCTACACTTTAACCAAGTTACTACCAAGCAGTAATAAATACAACTGAATACTTTAAATAATGCCTGGATTAGTGCTCAAGTTATACAAACAAAGCTAGATTCAGCAGGCCTGGATCTAGTCTATGCTACAGCAAACAAGGTGTACCAATTTCAGTAAGACGAAATTCAGATATGCATGCACTATAAGCCTTCAACCAGAAATTCCCAGCTCAGAAGGGCAGAGTCCAGCCTCTCCTCCCACAAGAGTGCAGACCACGAAACCCTCTTAATGTAAAATAACTGGCCTGAAAGCCCAAGTGCTTAAACCAGAATTAATATACTTTTAGAATAACAGACACTGAGCCCTCAATCAGCAGTTCCCAACTTAGAATGATGTAAGCTACCTGTTCTGCCACTACAGTGCAGACCACAAACCCTCTCACTGTAAAACAACTGGTCTGAAGCCCAAGTGTTTAAACTAAAAGGCTTAGAATGAGTTACACCAAGCAGTAATAAATACAATTGAGAACGTTTAAGATGACGCAAAAGCAAAATAAAGTAGGAAGAAACACAAGTACAGTAAAAGCAGAAGAAATTTTTTTTTTTTTTTTTTGTTAGAAAAGTAGCAATACAATTCTCATGCAGTGCAAGCTGGCACACTTGAATATGTAGCAATATTAGTCCACACACAGTTTGAAAAAATTTAATGAAATTAAAAAGGACTAAAAGCAAGTGCAGAAAGGTGTTGTGTTGTCACATCTGAAATTCCAGTACTTGCACCCACATCTCTCTGATTCATACTAACATATACTTTGCAACTCTTAGCCTAAATATTTTTAAATTATTCACTCAGAATGTATGCACATTTTTCCTAAAATATGTTTAAACTACTCATTTTAGTAATGTTCTCTGAAATGATTAACGGCACCATCTTTAAACAACACTTTGCCCCCTCCAGTGCTGTCCTGCCGTAGGCTGCTAGCTCTGTTTGCGGTTTGCCTTCAATATATTTCCTAACCTGAAGACTCCCATCATTTCTATGTCATACCAGGCTCCAAACAAAGGAAAGATCCTCCAAACAGAGATCCTCTACTGGTCTCTTTACTATCTCGGCCTGTGCTAGAACTCCCCAAAAAATTTTGCCTTCAATATATTTCCTAACCTGAAGACTCCCATCATTCCTACACCATACCAGGCTCTATTCAAAGGAAAGAGCCTCCGAACAGAGATCCTCCACCAGTCTCTTTACTATCTCGGCCTGTGCTAGAACTGCCCAAAAAATGTTGCCTTCAGTATATTTCCTAACCTGAAGACTCCCATCATTTCTATGTCATACCAGGCTCCATTCAAAGGAAAGAGCCTCCAAACAGAGATCCTCCACTGGTCTCTTTACTATCTCGGCCTGTGCTAGAACTGCCCAAAAATGTTGCCTTCAATATATTTCCTAACCTTAAGACTCCCATCATTTCTACGTCATGCCAGGCTCCAGACAAAGGAAAGAGCCTCCAAACAGAAATCCTCCACTGGTCTCTTTACTATCTCGGCCTGTGCTAGAACTGCCCAAAAAATGTATGCTGTCTAATGGGAATGTTATTGCTACCTATTACTATTGATATAACTTTGCATATGATAGCTAGCAGCCTACTGCGGATTCCTAATACCCCCTTTTTTTCAACCTTCCCTGCTACTCTAAATGCTCCTGTTATTTACTGTATATCCACTAGGTGGCAGTATATACCCATCCCACACTATTTACTTTATCTCTCATGTTAAGCAGATACTGAATCACTTCTAAGAGACTCACTAATACACTGCCCAAGCCTCCTAAGTCTGTGACCCTCATTGCTCTTACCTATCATCTTTTTGTAAACTGGTGCTCCATTCTCCATACCTTTCTTACCTCTTGCTGCATTCCCCACACCTTTTCTACCTCTTAACTTACGTATCCAACCACTGATTGTTTCTTGCAGTCTTGCAGTCTTGCCTTCTTTCTATCCTGGGCACTACCCGCTCCGCTTGCCCTGCGGGCTCACTCTGGTCCACTACCCTGCCCCCAATTACCACCCGACCCAGCACCTCTACACTTATAGAACCATAACCACTCCAATCCTCTCTATCAACCAATCACATCATCACACCCATAATAATCACTACGCCCCTAATTACAGACTCCAACCTAATTCTGTCACTACAACCTTCCACATTAACAAACTGACTCTCACATACCACACCCAGTCTACCACCATGCCTATCCTATCTCCCTCCACCATAACCCATGTAGCACTTCTTCTTGCTTTGTCATATTTAAACTATCTTACCACCTCACTTAACATCACTCACTCCCCCCTTCCATATAACTAACATATTCCTCAAACCTCATACACCTCCCTCATTCCCCATCTCCCCCTCTCTGTTCAAAAATAACAATACTACACTATTCCCCTACAAACTCAAATTCATCTCCAACAAAACTACACCCCTCCTCATCAACATCACTCCAATAAAATTAGTAACCCACAAAGAAGAAGCTAAAATAGTCAAACACCTACTACTACATATTCGTCACTTCATCACCATGTTTCTATCTGGAGATATCCACCCAAACCCAGGCCCCCTTCCCCACAAAATACAACTTCCCCTTCTCACTTCCCCCATATATCTAGAAAGTCCCTTCACTTCACAGCTCTAAACGTCTAAAGCATATGCAATAAAATCCCCAACCTCCATGCCTGGCTCCTTCATAATCAACCAGATATATTATCCATCTCTGAAACCTGGTTGAAACCCCACATAAATGACTCTGAACTACTTCCACCAAACTACTACATTATTTGAAAAGATAGAACAAACAAGAAAGGTGGGGGAGTAGCACTGCTCTACTCTTCCTCCCTCTCAGTTACTCCCTTCACCAAACCCATTCCACAATTTAATAATGCAGAACTAGTTTCAACCTTACTTGAGATAAAAAAACAAAAATTCATCTGTATCGTGTCCCTCTACATCCCTCCAGGTGATAATATCACAACACTAGAACATATTCTCTCTTGGTTTTCTACCAATGTAACTAACAAAACCATCATCCTGGATGATGTCAATATCAACTGGGACACTATTCATTCCCCCACAAACCCCCTAAATATAAACCTCTACAATTTCTCCCAGCTCATCAACACCACAACTAGACCTTCCAGGGACTTCTCCACTGGAAGTACCCTTGACTGGATTCTAGTATCCCATCTTCTCTCCATCTCTGAAAGCGGTACTCTTCCTGACCCACTCAGCGACCACTTCCCTACCTTTACCCAGCATCTTTACTCCTCTTTACAACTATCCCACACTTATATCTCTACCCAATCATTAGCAAACTTCGACTCCAAAATATTCTCAAACCTGCTCAATCAAACAGATTGCAATCCACTAAGGACTCTACCTCTAGATAGTGCTGTTACCTATTTCAACACAACCTTCCTATACCTGCTTAACACCCTGGCCCCCCTAAGAACAAAATGAATTAAGAGTAAATCTGTACCATGGTTAACTAAAGACACCTTAAGCATAATGACTCTCTGAGACAAAGCTTGGGAATGCTACCAGAAAAACAAAACAATCACCACCCTTAATGAATACAAACTACTAGGTAACAAAGTTAAAAAACATATTTCTTCTGACCGCAAATCTTATTTTTCCACACTACAAACTAACTACAGCACAAACCCTAGAAAATTCTGTCAGAGTATCTCCTCTCTGCTTACTCCAGGAAAAAATGAAAACCCCTGCCCTGACCCCAAAGCCATTGACATAGACCTAGCTACCCAATTCAACTCTTTCTTTATTGACTCCATTGCTAAACTAACTTCCTCCTTCACCAACCATCCCAGTTCTACACCCCTACAGCCACCTACTTATTCCTCCTCTAGTACTTCTTCTCACTCAACTACCCCCTCCTCTAATACCTCTTCCCACTCAAATACCTCCTTCTCCATACCCCCTCCCTTCTCCATACAGCCCATTCCAATCTCTACTATTAAAAAACTCTTACAAAAGCTGAAACCAGGTTCAAATGCCCTAGACCAAATTCCCTCTTACTTCTTAAAAATATCCGCAGATGCCACAGCCTTTTCCATTTGCATCCTAATAAACAGGTCAGTTACAGAAGGTGTGGTACCACAACCCTGGAAAAAGGCCTTCATTGTTCCACTTCACAAAGGTGGGAGCAATAATAATATCCAAAATTTTCGCACAATTGCCAGCCTATCCCCCATTTCCAAACTGCTAGAAAAATGCATCCACCTACAACTATTACCCTAGATCATAAATCACCAACTCCTAACCACCACACAACATGGTTTCAGGCCCTGCCACAGCACCATCACCGCTCTCCTTATCTTCCTAGAAACTATCAACAAAGCCCGTGACTCCGGCCTTATTGTGTCCATCCTCTTACTAGACCTATCCAAAGCCTTCGAGATCATCTCTCACAACCTTCTCCTCACCAAACTCTCTAATCTAAACCTTTCCCCTACCACTATCAAATGGTTTACTAGCTACATATCTGATAGACAACAAGCAGTCAAATGTAAAAAAGCTACCTCCCCATTCCTCAGTACTCCCACTGGAGTACCCCAAGGTTCTATTCTTGAGCCCCTGCTATTTAACATTTTCATAAATGACTTATATTGGACCATCCCTGAAACTCACCTCATCCAATATGCCGACGACTCCACCATAATCTGTTCAGCCACTTCCATCCCCATTCTTACTAAACTAACCCAAAATGCCTCCTTAACTGAGCAATGGATGCTAGCCAACCACCTAGCACTCAATGCCACAAAAACTAAACTAATGTTATTTACTCCTTCTAAAACCACCATCCTAGACAAAAATCCTTCATCATCACCAATCAGAATAATACACCCCTTGACATAGTATCTAATACAAAACTGTTAGGTTTTCTAATCGATGACCAACTTAAGTTCGACACACGTACAAGCAAAAATCAAGAAAACACACAAGAAACTTGGCATGCTCTATCGCCACAATCGGTACATCTCCGCCCCCACCAAACTAACTCTCGCTACAACATACCTTATCCCATCCCTCATTTACAGTGCCCCACTCCTCACCAACCTACAATTCTCCTTAAAAGCTAAAGTATCCTCCTGTTATCAAAATTTGCAACAGGCTACAGATCCCTAACACATCACTGCACTGCCCTTCACAAACTCAACTGGCTTGAACTACCTTACTACCTCACCTATATTCAACTCACTCAAGCTTATAAATTCATCTTTAACCCCTCTCTCTGCCCCTCCCTGGCCTCCACCTTTAAGATACATCAACCCAATAGATCCCTAAGATCAAACTCCCATAATCTCATTGAGCTACACAAACCTACCTGTCCCCCCAGGGAAAAATCTTCTGTCCTTCTCCATAGCCCGCCTGTGGAATTCTCTTCCTCCACTAATCCGCACAACTAGTAGCCTATCTGTCTTCAAAACCTTACTCCACTCCCATCTAACTTCCAAATGGGAATGCTCCTGTACCCATCCTGCATGAAATTCCCAACCCAAGCTACTCCTCTGCATCTAGCAGACCTCCTAACATCCTACTATTATTACTTAACAGCTATAAGCACCCATTGTGCTCATACACCTGTATATATACAAAATTGTATAACACTGAAATAAGCATCCAAACATCCTACTGTTATTGCTTTACTCCAATAAGCATCTACTATATCAATACACTTGTACATAAATATAATTGCATAACACTGTAATAAGCACGTATTGCAACCAACAGACTTTGTACCTAAATGAAATGTTTAATCACAGTATTTTCTTCTTAATGTATGTTTTTTGTATTTTTCCCATTTTTGGGTATTACTACATTATCTATTGTTATAATTGCTTTGTAATTAACTTCTAAGTGTTTTTGATTCATGTACTGAAGTTTTTCTCACCAGAACTCCCTTGAAAACGGGCTCCTAGTGGCCCGATGGACCATCCTGGCAACAAAATGCAAGTAAATAAATAAATAAATAAATAAATAAATAAATAAATAAATAAATGAATAACACTCAATAAGATTAACTATTATTAATTTGTTTATACATGTGGTAACTCAGAAGAGAGCATTAACTCATTACATCTAGGTGCGCCTGAGCGTTTCTGCAGTTACCTCCCATTGCGCCTCTAGGCGCCATATGTTGCTTGTTCATATTTGCAGTAATAATTTCAAAACCATGCTATATGCAAGGTATCAGAATAGTCTATCTTGAAGCACACATGATGGTAAACACAACTGTATTGATATTTGACCTCTGTTACTGAGTATTTGTTAGAACTGTAAGGTGATAACTTCATTTTTAAAGGCTCAGCCATACCCACTGTGAGTTAAAGGTACACACTCAAAAGAGCTGGTACTGCAGGGAATGAGTTTTCAGGTTATGTGCTGCTAAGGATTTCCCTGGCTTATTCATTAACATACAGTAGACTAAATGCATCCTGCACACTATGTGTAGCACGCTACCGGTCATTGTCATTAGTCACAGACATGGATCACGGTCATGGCCGACAGCGTGCAGACAAATGTAGTTTTGTTTGAATGTTTCACAAGCCTATGTATTACACAGTGGTGCACTATGTATACTGGGCATAGCATGATAACACTATACAGTACATCAGACAGCGCTGCTTAGTAAGGTATAACATGTCTGAGAGTGATGTGCTCTACCGTCATGTCACATAGACAGGCATGAAAATTAGGCAAGGCAGTAGAGACAGAGTTTATGTAATCATTTATTTTATTTCATTTTGATAACCAAGTAGACTGGTCTTCAATGGGAGCAAACCCAGGAACCCCACTCGGCCTTCCTGAGAACACTGGAAAATATGAAGGTCTCTCCAAACACCATTATATTGGGCGACTTCAACTACCCTAACATAGACTGGGAGCATTACTCTAGCTCCAACACCCTAGCCCAAAGGTTCCTAGAATTTATAAACTCAAATGCTATGGAACAACTTGTTGCCACTCCCACAAGAGGGGAAAACATACTGGACCTGATCATCACCAACATGGGGACTCTATGCTCCAGACCAAAAGTGTATCCCTCACTAGTAAGATCAGACAATAAACTAATCTCACTAGATTTTCACTTCCCGACCCCAGACCTGCCCAGAAAACCACAGTGAAAAACTTCTCTAAAGCAAATTTCACACTCCTCAAAACCGAGTTGGAATCCTTCAACGCCCCCGGGCCTGTGTAAAATACGGCCCAGACCGCAGAATCCTTTATAAACGCATTCTATGAACACCTTCAGGAATGCATGGATCATGCAATCCCAAATAAAACCAAGACCCAATCCTCCAAAGTTAGGCGTCCTGTCTGGTGGACCCCAGCCATAAACAAACTATACAATAGAAGGAGGAAGCTACTACATGATAGAGCAAAATCCCAAAAAGGAAAGGCATCTCTGATCAGTATTAGCAAAAAACTACGGGCACTCATAAAATCGTCTAAGGCCAGCTTCGAGAGAAAAATTGCACAGGACACTAAGGATAATCACAAGGCTTTCTTTAGTTATGTTAGAAACCTGGGTGGGAATTCCCAGATATGCTCAGAATTAGTCCAAAATGACAAAAAATACACCAAACCCACAGACATTGCAAACATCTTAGCTGACAGGTTCAGCGCAAACTTCTCCCCCCCTTCCCCACCAAAAGGGCAAATATCTATTCCAGCAGAGTGCTGCCCCCCTGACATCTCAGATGCTCAGGTAAGAGCCGCCCTCTCCAATGCAAAAAACACAGCATCAATGGGACCAGACGGTGTCCCAGGCTGCGTCCTACATGAACTCCAAGAAGAACTAAACCCAAATATAAAACTACTGTTCAGTCTCAGCCTTACTACAGGATATGTACCCAAAGAGTGGCGTACAGCAACAGTGGTCCCTCTCCACAAAGGTGGTGCCTCAACGGATCCTGGAAACTTGACTAGCTTTGTCTGCAAAGCTATGGAAAGGATCATCATGGACCTCAGTTCGGCTTTGTTAAGGGCAGATCCTGCCTCTTAAACCTGGTTGATTTCTTTGAAACAGTCACCAAGGCCATTGACGAAGGGAAGGTGATCCACACAGCCTACCTGGACCTTGCAAAAGCCTTCGATACAATACCCCACTTGGGCATTATAGATAAGCTCACCAGCTTAAATATAAACCCCTATGTCACTAGATGGGTTGCAAACTGGCTCAAGGACAGAACCCACATGGTTAGAATTGCTGGAGCTATGTCAGACTTCAAACCAGTTACAAGTGGCGTCCCACAAGGCTCAGTCCTGGGACCTCTCTTGTTTGGTATATATTTCTCAGGGGTACAGGCTAACACGGAAGGACTGTGGCTGACCAAGTTCGCAGATGACTGCAAACTGGGCGCCATAATAGACTCTCCAGCCGACACAAGCATCCTACAAAAGGGCCTCATAGAAACAGACAACTGGTGCTAGAGCCATGGCCTCAAGCTAAATGCCAAAAATTGTATAGTCATCCCCTTTGGCAAAAACAAAGTGCCCACAAATTACCACATAGTTGGTAATCCATTAAGTATGGAAGAAGTAATTAGGGACCTGGGGACCCAAGTTGATAGCAATCTCTCATTTGACAACCACGTGGCCAAAGTGGTTAGAAAAACATTTTATATAGCCCACCTAATCATGAAGGGATTCACATCTAGATCAGGGGAGGTCATCGTGCCTCTTTACTCATCCCTCATCAGGCCCATAATTGAGTACAATGCCCTTTTTGGATGTACCTTACCAGACACCTGCAGCAACTGGAAAGACCCCAAAAGTACCTCACCAAGAGGATCAAAGGGCTCAAACAGATGCCATATGCTGCCCGGTTAAAGAAACTCCAGCTCTACTCAGTGGCATACCACCTGCTCAGAGGCGATCTGTGCCTGACGTATAAAGCCATGTCCAACCCGGAATTAATGGACATGCTGCACCTCAGAAAATCCAAATCCCATCGAGCTACGCACTCGAGAGACTTGAACCTCAGCACTGAAATAAATAGGACATGCTGGAGGGACAGATTCATAACCCAGAGGCTCCCTTCACTCTGGAATAAAATCCCAGTCCAGGTTAGGCAGAGTCCCTCATTGACTCTCTTCAAGAGGAATCTTGATGAGTGGGTGGGAGATAGTAGGTTTACACCGAGTATCACTTCTGTGTCACTGTTAGACAGAGGCACAGTATACTAACCTCGAAAAAGGGCATAGCAAAATTCATTTAAAATGGGTGGCGAAAGCCAAACACACTCTTGCTAGGCTTATAAATGCCCTAGGGCAGATAGCCTAGTATGAACCTATGAACCTATAATCACAACCTTTTCAGCCATGGCACTGGCCACAAAGGCAACAAAGTTAACAAATTTACATAGGTGCACAGATAGTAAGGTTGTTATGCACTACTAGGTTAGAATCATTGTCATGATATGATAATGAGCAGAGCCACTGCTTTGTGAGCTTCCACTGGTGGGAGCCTTGGAACATTATGGCATGAGGGTGAGGACAATGTGCTTGTGGCAGTGGCTTGCAGCCGCAACAGTAAACAGTGTGATTGGCATGATATTTCCCATCATGAAAGGAAAATAGTTTTTTGTGCTAGCAATGAGTATTGGTGTGGCCAGATACACTATACCAACCAGAATAATGCAGTTCCAGCCTCAGAATATATGTAATTGGATCAGCCTGTACATAACTGGTGTATAATTGGATCAGCCTGTACATAACTGGTGTAGTGTGTTGGAACTATGTACAGTCCGAGGAGCTCTTTTGCATTTGTGCTAAGTGAATGGCATGCTGTGGCTACCAATGAGGTAAGACCATCTGCAGGATATTAATTGTGTTATATAGAAGTCTTTATGAATTACAAAAGGCTTTGTTACTGCATTCTGCTGCATGCTAGCTGCATACCATTGGTAACAGAGTTCATGAATCTTGCCCCTCGTCCTGTATTCCTGGGCTCAGTTCCTCCATTTTCAATTGCTTACTCTATAAGTTTAAGTAAATCAGTTTAATCAGAGAGTGGTCTTGGTTGTGCCTCAAAAACTTTCTCTTATACATAGTACGTTTACTAATATTTTACATTATGATACTAATTGCAATAGTGTTTATAGATACATTATAATAATAATAATGTTTATAATAGTAAACTTTCATTAAAATGTCATCCCTCAAATTAAGTGCAATCTCCTCCCATTTGTGTTCAATAATTCTTTTGGTGAAGAAATATGGTTTATCCAAAAAATCATGCTACTATGCGTCATGACTCATATTGCTGCAAACACTTTAAAGGCTTGCTTTAAATTTTATTTTTCATTCCCAGACAAGGGTGATTTCCAATTCACACAGTTAAAAGTACCAAGATTAATTTAGTCCTTACATTTCCTTTATGGGTTATAAATCTAAATGTGTTCCTGAACACGTAGCCAGTCAAAGGAACAATGTATCTCTTCTTATTAATTCCATTGAGCATAACTATTGCTGCTTTTAGCCTTTTATTTTGTCCATATCACAGCCTGCCCTGAATTCAAGCAATAGTAAAAAATCCAAATTACTTTAGTTCCAGCAGTGGTTTAGTCATAATCTACGTCTGTGTTAATTGCTGTCTGGTCCTGACTTGAGACCCAGATTAAGCAACAAGGAAACATGATGATTCATAGTGATGATGATGATGTCACAGCTGATACTGTACTTTTATACTATTGTACAACTTAACTTTAAAAGGGTAATATTTACATTTCTCATAACGAACACAAAACTTGCACTTTGTAGCTCATAGTTAACTAATAACCTATTTTTCCCTAGGAAAGCCACCCGTGAATGCCAAAAACTTGTTTATATTCTTCCATTGTTTCTGATTCCACAGTACTCAAATATTGTCTGTTATATTTGTCTAATAGTCTGTCCATCAATAATAATGTACTCATATCCAGCCTTAGGCATAGGCCAACTAGGCGGCTGCCTAGGGCACTGCTCTAGCAGGGGCACATTTTCAGTGTTTATTTGGTGTAGGTAGACCAGGATGGGGGCACTGGGTGATGTGGTGGGGGGTGCCATGGAGCCCTTTTGCCTAGGGCAAAATTTGACCTAAGGCTGCTCCTGAATGTACTGTATTCATTCTAATAAATTGTGTTGATACTTCTGGCACATTTACATATTTTATGGTGGAACTTTTCCCTATATTTGGAAGTATGTATATTGAGTATACATAACTGGCTCTTTCAAGGGTATATTTAATCCTTTAGCATGTTTTAACAACTACTGTGGTTTACTTCATTTTTCCTGTGCTGCCTCATCCTGAATGTATAGCTAGAAATAATTCACTGAATGTCTTGCAACTCTGTAACTGAAGATTTCTCGAGTGATTGAGGACCTTGTGATATTTTCCATTTTAATAAAACAATACATGAGTCAACTTCAGAAGACTTGAATTAGCATAACGTTGAAACTAACAATACCAAGATGAGTATGACAAAAAGGCATATGAACGAAAATGCAAAACTGAAACCCAAAATATCGCATGCAATACAAGACATGATTAGCACATGCTTGCATTACACTACAATGTTAGGTCATGCTATGGCAATAAATGGTGAAACTTGGATTTACTGTTACAGTGACATAAATAATGCAATTTGGAGGCCTTAAAGCTGTCATGATGTTTATATCATTCCATATCTTTTAATGTATATTTCAAAAGGCCCTTCTCTGTCTCTCAGTGGATGTAACAATACATGCCCTATGTTGTTCAGCTTCATGCCTTGGAGATTAAATAAAGTAACATGTACCTACATCCTACATCGGGAGGATATTTTTTGATGACCCATAATTTTATCTTGTGACTGCTACTACACTGATTATAAAATTCAGCATTTACAGTATTGTATACCACTATAAAGTTTCCTGTGTTTTTTCAACATTTAACTGCACAGCTTTAATGCTATCAAAGCATGCATTTCAAAAGAAACAACAGCAGCAGCATAACATACTGCATTCAAAATTGTAGGCCTCTGCTTGTGTGTGTGTGTGTGTGTGTGTGTGTGTGTGTGTGTGTGTGTGTGTGTGTGTGTGTGCATTTATATATATGTGTGTGTGTGTGTGTGTGTGTGTGTGTGTGTGTGTGTGTGTGTGTGTGTGTGTGTGTGCGTGCATTTATATATATATGTGTGTGTGTGTGTGTGTGTGTGTGTGTGTGTGTGTATGTAAGAGTGTTGGGCATGGTTATATGCCCTCTCCTGCAATTTTTTTGATATTTTGGGTTTTGCTGTTTTGAGTTTTCATTCATATGTATTTTTTGCATACTCATGTCGATATTGTCAGTTTTGAAGTTATTTTAATTCAGTCTTATGAAGTAGACCCATATATAAGTGCATATGTATATCTATCTAAATACATATATTTATAGCTAGATAGATATGTCTAGATATAGATATATAGATATATGTATATAAATGTTTACATGTGTAACTATGTAGAACCAAATTTTCTAGGCTGTGCTGTTTATGCTGATAGACAATGGTAACAATATTTGCAATCAGTGGGACACTGATGTGAGATCCTTTAAACAAGCCTTTTCTAGTAGTGTTTTAGGTCCACAATGCAACTCTTGGCAGGTGAGAGATGTTTGATACTATGAAGTAAGATGATATCCTCCAGCATGGTGATAACATTTATTTCACAAATTATTGAAGAGATGAGGCAGAGAGCCTGCTGTAATAAGGAAGAATGTTTGTTCTGTCTCTTCTGTAAGATGGAGACTGAATATATTTTCTGATCTGGACTGATCTTATTGCAGGAGCCTAGTAAACAGAAAACTAAGACTTCTTTGTTGTAAAAATGTCCATGATAGAAAACAAATCCCATGTAACTGGTAGATATACCTCTCAACCTCTTAGAATAAGAAATCTGGACAAAGCGACAAAGCCATGAAAAAAGTTATACAATTGAGACAATTTTTAAATATTGCTCTTACAAGCTTAGAAATTGATAGAATAACAGGTTTTGCATTAGGATGAATTTTCTGAAGGGTTGGTGGTGCTGCGGTAGCATTGTCATCTTACAGTAAGACACTGTCCGGTTCAATTCTCAGCTAGAGCGTCTTCTGCGTGAATGGGCTTACCTTTGTTGAAGGTTGTGCATCAGGGCTGGTAACTCGGCATGTAAAAATCTACTGCCAATCATTAGCGGACCGGAGTTCTGCTGTGGCGACCCTTAACCGGGAAAAGCCGAAAAGACACAACATGAAGTCTAAAACTCAAATGTCTGTCATTATTTTCTAACTTCAGTTTTTAATGATTTGCCACTAATTTGCCAGAAAGCCAAAATTTCATGAAAAACGGACCAAAAATATAAGGCAAAAATCTGGATATTCTGTGAAAGTCTGTACAGTTGAAAGGTATGCTGGTAGACTAAGGTTATACTTAACTTTGTCAGTACATTGTTTATATAAATGTTCATGGTTTGCGGTTCCAGAATTGAAAACACAGATAACTCTTGATTTATAAACCCATCAGACTGAATATGCATTTCTTGGCCCCTATAGATCCTCTACTGCTTTATTTCAGACATACTATTATACATGTATTGCAAGCTCTGCAAATTCACTTTTCTCCTTTAGACAAATACAGTCATGCCATAACTTTATTAACAGGTATGTCCTCCTCTTTAGGGAAGGAGTTGTTTCTTATAGGTTCATAGGTTGATAGGTAATTACTAGACTAGCTGTCCTTGTGGGACATTATTAGTAAAGCCAATTTCCATTTTGTACTGGAAATAATCTATATAAGTTGGCTATGGAATATGATAACTTCTTGAATCTTTCTTGTGAAATCACTCATGCACACTCAAAGGTTGGTTTGGGAGAAAGGCATACAGGTTCAGCATTAGGGACAATGTACAGAAGAAGTAAGTCTTATTTAGAGCCATGCATGTGTGAGACATCATGGGCATGTCCATACATAGTGACAAACCTACTCCAGTGCCCATCCCCCTTTCTCCCAGCTACCAAAGAAATGGCAGCCTGTTTCGTGACTAGGTTACAATACAGGTCTTCACGAAGAAGGTGCATGATTATGAGTGCAGACCTGAGTCCCTCCCCCCAGATGGGTGAGCTGGCATATGTCACTTATTCCTACCACATAAGCCATACTTCTTAACTGTCCATAATTTGGAGTGATTCCCCTAATTTGTTCTAAAGCATCTGCTCCATCCCTCATGAAATTAGAAATTGTTTTAAGAATCTCTTTTTTAACATTTAAAAAGTATCTCTAATTTAAGGCCATTTCCCTATTTATTAATGCATTCATTTATTTATTTGGTTTGTTCATAACTTTGGAGGTAAATGTTGAGCGGTATAGCCCAAGTTGCTAATCGAACCAGTATGGTATGAGTTATGGTCACATTTCCTTTCCCCTGTGCCATAGAGCTATGGTTTCTATATGTGGTTTTGGCAAACTCCAAACAACTGTTTTTCAGCTGGACATCAATAACTTGTCATTGTTAGTTAAGAAAAAAGACATCAAAGTAGTTAAAATGCAAGTTTTTCTGGAAAGGAGATTTGAAGAAAAATGTCATACAGTTATATTATAATTGCTACAGTCATTGAAACCTTCAGCATTTTTCTGCAACATATTTGCTGTGAATAGCTCATATCTTATTTGTTTTTATTTATCTTTGTTATGGGATTACAAAATAAGATAATTACTTTCTGTGCATAAAATCACACATAATCCTTGTTTGCAAAAATCATGTACAATATGCCCCCCTCCCCACGTAGAATGCTTGTGATGTTAAACAAATGCTTTTGAATACACTTTGTCAGAGCCATACAATTCACTATGTATCATTAATAAATAGTCAAAGTGCATGAACATAGAATAACTGCATTTCCATGGAAACAAAAAAAAAGTTAAAGTAATTTTTTTTATAGTAGATGCATCTTCCTCATAGAAATCCAGTATAGAAATTGCCAACATTTATTGTACCCATAACTTGCTCACAAAAATAAAATAGAATAAAATAATTGAATTTAAAATTAATTATGGCCTAGTAGTCATGAACCACTATGAGTGAGATGATTTGGAGATGCAAATCTGCACTGCGGTGGTCTAGAGTTAATGTAAACATTCTGTACCATTTTAATCAAACCATGGAATGCAGAGTGCATGTATCACCATCTGAATCCAGGCCATACAGTGTTTACGGTGGTATAATGACTTCCCCAGTATGCACGTCCTCAATGTGTACACATTATAAAAGTGTTAACTGATCAGACCTTGTGGCAGCTTGAAGGAAAAATACTTCAAATAATATTTTCTAACCCAAATTTTTAATTTTGGAAACTTGGTATTTAAGCTTTTGACAAACAACTGATAAAGAGAGGGCCAACAACTAATCTTTCAGACACTTCAGGAAAAAGAGTTTAGTGTGGTAAGCAGATTTCTTCCCAGTATGTGAAATGAAAGCAATTTGAGAGGTAGCTATGAAATCTGTTGCGTACCTCAAGTCTAGTCTCTTATAAAGAAGGTCTGGATAGGCAGAAAGCCAACAGTATTTAAAGCATTTGACAGAATGAAACAGAGTTCCTGGTTGTGAATCAACTTTTGTTATGTCCAATGTACTTTGCCATTGCTACAGTATCTGTGACTTGAATTAATGCACATTATTACTGAATCCTAGTGCATAAATTGTTATATTTCATATTAAATCATATTACATCTTTCTTATAATAGGAGACCGTACACCCATCTATTATGGCCTTTAAGTGATCTCCATATTCTCCCACTCACACAGTTTGAACCTGTGTCATTCTGCCTTGAAAGCCTTCATGAATTACTCAACCACCACTTGCTCTGGTGCTCCATTTCATGACAACCCTTGCATAAAGAATTACTTTGGCTTATCCAGTGAATATTTTAACCTATTAATCTGCTGTCTGTACCCTAGGTTGTTACTATGTATGTAGTAAAAGAAACCAGTGAGAAGCCTAGACCAGTTTCCCTACTGCCCCAGTGGCATAGGAATGGTTGGGAGAAGGGGTACAACATCCTGTTTTCAAGGTGTTAGAGGAATGCAATCAGCAAAAATGAATGCTGATACTGCATTTGTGTTCAAGGCTGAAGTACTTCACTGCTACATTAATGGAATAAGCTATAGCAAGCTGTTTGTTAGAAATGTAGCAATGTTTTGCTATAATAATTTAAAGAGCTTTTTGGGGTCCTCAAGCAAAAGAGGGCCTTTTTTCTTTAATCCTGAAATGAGACATATTTTTGATGCTGAAATTAAAGCTGAGATGGGTGCCAGGCCAGGGAATGGCAAAGAGCACCTAGCTACAGCTCTGCTTGGCAGGCAAAGGAAGTCTGAGAGGGGGCTCAAACCATTGACCACAGGGAGCAGAATTTTTACAGCTCATAGTCTTAATCCTCTGTGCTAAATGCCAACTTGTTTTTTAATTCAGGATGACTCCTTCAAATCTTCCTGACATTATCTTTTCCAGCAATGTCACAATGTCATGGTCCCCTGTATCATATCATTTCTACTGAGAAAAGCTCTGGCTGCTCTAGTCTCTGGTCTTATCCTTTACACTGCATCCCCTGCACCCTTCTCTCAACTTTCCTCTGATATTCTTCCAGCAGCCTGATTCTTCCTTTATATACAGCTTCCAGAAATACATACAGTAGTTAAGGTGAAGTCTGATTGGAGCCGAGTAGCTCGGGTATGTTATCTTTTTGTTTCTTGAGTCTACTTCCCTGATAAGATAACTCATTCTTTAAATTGCCCCCTCATTCATTTCCTGATAGCCCAGCCAAGGTTATGATTAACACTTCAGAACCTCCTTCTGCTCTATTGACATCAGTTCCACTCCACCAGCTGATACTTCTCACCTGGAGTATTTTTGTTCAGTTGAAGTGCTTTGCATTTACCTGAAATGAATCTCAATTGCCACCTCTCTGACCATTTGGTTAGTTTTTCAAATTCTTCCATAAATTCTTTCCCTCACTTCTTAACTGTTACACTTCTATTTGTTTCACAAGCAAATAATTTGATTCTATTTTGTTGGGTCTCATTTTTTCTGAAGTAAACTTATTAGAGTACTGGGCCCAGGATTGATGCCAGTGATATAGCTTTAGTCACATTTCTTATACTTGACTTTGACTCACTCATCACAGCCCTTTGCATCCTACATTCAAGCATACAGTAGTGTAGTTCTGCTGTCTTAGTCCCATCCCACACCCCCCAGTTTACATAGCAATGGCCTGTGTGAGACTAAATCAAAGACCTTTGAAGTGCCAATGGACCATGTGCACTGGTGTACTTCCTGCCAAATTCTCCTGTAACCTAGTTACAAAACTGATGAGGATTGGCTGTTAGTTGTTATCTTGGAGATTACTGTTCTCTAGGAAACCAAACAGGCTTTTGATGAAGATTTCCCCAGGACATTTTTTGTCACTGCTGTTAGCTGTGGTTGCCTAGATTTTTGTGTTACCTTCTAGTGAAAGGAAGTACACTAACTATCTTTTAATCCTTAGATACTTCAGCAACACCGATTGATATGCTGAAGACTTCCATCAGGGGATCTACCAGTATACTTATCAGATTCCTGAGGACCCAGAGAGGTAGTTCTCTGATGATTGTGCTTTATCCTTCCTTTGAGCAGCCATTTGTCTCTCCACATCTTCTTTGTCTACCCCGGTGGTTGGCCACTACCCTTCCAACTTTGGCCCTCCTATAGCACAGCACTTTCCCTTTACTTTCCATCATGAAGCAAGGCATTAATTCACTACATCTGTTTTTCACAGTCTTCTATTACTTCTCTCCCGTTTTTGTTCAATCTGACCAAGTTTGTCTCAATATTCATTCTTAATGCTATAAATTTATGAATACTTTTGTGCCTTCTCTTCACTCCATCTGCCAACTCCTTTTCACTGCATTCCTCTATTATTCTCAACTTGTTTTTCATCCTTTTACTTGCTTCCTTGTGAAATTCCTCCTCATCTTCCAAATAACCCACCACTGACCACTTGTGTGCCCTGTCTTCTGTCATAAATAACTCCATCCTTCCCGTGCAGCTGCATTGGCCGTCTTTTATTTTTCCTCTTTTTTAAACCTTGATTGCTTTACTGTATCCCTGAGTCATCTCTAGAGTTTAGCTGTTCCTTCAGTTTGTCTCCTGTCACTTAAATCAGAATTGGCTATCCTGCTCGTCTTTGTTCTTGTATTCTTACCCTCCCACTCCTCTACAAACTCCTCAGCAGTGTGATCACTGGTCTAGTAGTATCTTCTCCTCTACCTCTCTGGACCCCACCTTGGTTAAGGCTACAGAGAGAATTCTTTCTGGTACATTCCTAAATGGTTGAGCCCCTCATCCTCAAAACCTCATTAATCTCACAATCGACCTCTACCCTAGAGCTCAAGCTCTCCCAGTCTGCTCTTGGTAGATTCAGATAGTGCATGAGTGTAATCCCCTTACTTCTACATCTATTTTTTTCATCCTGTCCTTCATAGGATAGATAGCAATACAATCCATTAGATAAGAGACTATGTGTGCCTTGTCAACAATCACCCTAAGGCTCTTCCAACCTTTTAAAGAAGGGCAAGGCCTGTAAATGTTGGAGTTTAGTTTTGGGTACCCATCAAATTGTCTAAGCTATGTTTGAAGGCCAATAGGGAATCACACTAAATGACATGCATGTGGTCTCTATTCTAGAGGAAGGAGAGAGAGAGAGACACTGGCTAATGAAGTTTGCTCTCCAGTTAGTTTTATATATTCTCTGATGAAAGCTGAGATTTCTTACTCTAGTGTTGGACATAATTTTTGGCACATCAAGAAAAGGGAGGTTTCTGATAATGGGATCCCCAAGGGTATGGAAAGCAAGGCACAGGTCTCGTTTCAATAGGCCATTTGATAATGAGTATAGGGAGAGTAATTTAAGCCTTTATGGATAACTAACATTTTTGAGGCTGGAGATTATTTTTTAGGAACCTCTGCTGCATCTCAAAGTTTTTTGATATGGCTAGTGAGATACTTGCCAAATGATTTATTATATTCTGCAATGTGTCTAACAATGGCAGAATACAGGGGGGCAATGACTTCCATGAGTTTGTAAGAGATGACCTTTATGATTAATTGTGCTATGTAAAAGGACTTTTTGGGTATTTGTAGCTACATGATGATAAATGGAGAAGGAGCTATCTCCACAGGTGCCCAGGTCTGTCATGACAGACTCACTGGGGAGTGGGATGTCACTGTTGCAGTAGCTGGTAGCAATTTATTATTTTCAAAGGAGACAACACTGCATTTCTTAGTGTTTACTTTGAGTCCTTTCTCAGTGCACCATGTATTAATGTGTGGCAGTTCTATTTGAAGATAATTTATATCCTTTGTTGATTTGACAGATACACCCAACTTGCAATAATCAGCAAATTTTGTGTGCTTGACATCATTCTTGCCAGTGTTGGGATCAGAGAAATAAATGTCTAAAATGGAAGGGATGCCCAATGTGGACCCATGGAGGATACCACTGGTCACCTTTTCTTTATCTGAGGAGGCACCAACAAACCTAGCAATATGTGTCCTGTTCATGAATCAGCTGGCTCTATGTTTAAGACTATTGGCATATTTGCAGTTCCATCATATGGCATGGCATCAAATGTTTTTGCTAGACCCTAGTAGGCAGCATGAATAATGTGACAATTGTCCATAGCCTGCTTTACCTTTTCAAAAAAGTTCACAAGATTGAGAAGGCATACATTCCCCTTAATAAATCTAAATTTTTGCAGCTCAAGCCTGATTAAAATCTTAATGTTATGGTGGTAATTCATTTCATGGCTTTGCAGACAAAACTAGTAATGCTACTGATCTATAATAGCTTGCGTCGGTGGTGGGCCTGCCTTTATCAAGGGGCAACAGTACTGCAGTGTGCCACTGTTATTGAACAAGTTAAGGATGCAATGGCCCTGGGTGATATTGTTTAAATTATAAGATAACCTGGTGTTTTGTTTGGAGCCACTGAAGATTATTTTTGATGTTGGAGAGAACTTTAAGGATATGCTCCTTTTAGTAAAATGAGGTGAAGCAACTCAGATATGTTGGAGGGGATGACAGTTTCAGGGAAGAACTTTGCAACAAATGTTAGACAATATATTGATGTCATTAAGATTTGAATAGGAGATTACAATTATTCTTTAGTTTTTCTAACATAGCTGAAGAAGGATTTATAATTATTCTTAACCTCCTGAGGCTAGCATACATTCATATGAGGCTTTGCTGATTTTAATAGCAGTCTCAGTTTGTGAGGGGTTCTGGCTTTTTATAGATAATCTATACAGCTTTTTCCTTCTGTTGTAAAGTTTATTTATACCTGCTGACCACCAGGGAAAATTGTTATTGAAACTCCCATTGCATTTGGCCTTGGTGAGGGCAGCCCAATCAATGCATTTATGTAAATAAGCATAAAGATCATTGGCTTATTTGGCTATATATTTTAGTTCCATTTACAGATCAGCATAGCAGAATTTTGTAAATGTGTTGTACAATTGTGGAAGGTTAGCTTTGTTGAATCTCTAAAGAGTGTGATGTTGTTGACCAGGGGAGAGGATGCTCTAAGGCTAAAGATAACCAATTGTTGACTGACTTGACAACTGCAAGACCACCTGCAGGCAGACAGTCAACACACCCTGAGTTTGTGAGAGCTTGGTCCAATTTCTGCCCTTGCTGTGGTTACAGACAATTTGATCTAGGAAATTTTCTTTTACCCAGTCTAAGAAATGTTGTGCATACCCCATATAAGAGGTATAAGCACTCTGGTCTCCCGAGGGGTAGTTGAAGTCACTGAGGATCAGAGGTTCATCTCTAATGACAACATTTTCTAGTAATGCCAGGAACTTATCAACATCCTTTGGGGCCATAGAGGAGGGCCAGTAACAAGCTGTAAATATAAACCTGTGCAAGCTAGAGTTCAACAAGCTCCCTTGGAGGATCATTGGGTATAATTTGGGAAAGGGTGAAATCCCTGACAAAAACCGAGACACTGCCACCACATCCAATGCACTTGAGGGGGTGATAAGTGCAGAACACAAGCCCAGAGGGAGTGGTCTCCTTACAAATGAACAGCATCTCAGTCACTAATACAAATGTGGACTCATTCTACATGCAGAAGTGGCTTCAGATCAGCAATGGGTTGTTAAGACTCCTGGCACTGAAAAAGGACTATTTTGATATTGGAAAATATATGATTTGATTTTTACTGTGTCTCAAAAAGGCATAATGGGGATAGTGAAGACTTTGGCCTGTATGCATAAGGCTTTGAATGAAAGTTGTTGACCATCCTTGGCAAAACAAGTAGGGCTGTTGATCATTTCTTCCCAGGGAGACACATACTGGGCCCTACTGGAATGACACCAGCTACTTAGCCAGTTGGTGAAACCAATTATTTTCTCTTTGAATCTAGGCATCATTCTCACTGTAGGGAGGATTCCACTGAAGACCCGCATCCTATCCTTGATGGTAGCTTGTTTAGCAAGTTCCAGCAAGTCCTTCTGCATGTCTTTAATGGGTTTTCATGCCAGATCATTCACTAAAGTTTGGACTATTATCATGTCTTAGTTATATCTGCTCGGGAAAATGGTTTATAGGGTACTTGAGATATCATCTATCCTGGATTCAAAGAAGGAGCTAATTGTAACCAGGTCCTCAGGCAGCCTTATGCGCATGGAATCAATGTGCCTAACAATGGAGTCACAAATCACTAGAAAGTTTCCAGAAGTTGATTTATTCTTGTCAGGCACAGGGGTATTTTTGTGTTTGTGACATGTTGATGAAGGGGTTTATGTAGTAGCTGTATTTGGGGTGTTTCATCAATGAATGGTCTCATAAGTTCCAGGAACGTAGTGATTTCTTAACAACATCAACATTTGGCTGTTTTGCAATAACAGTATGAGGAAGTTGCATTTGTATGAGTGGGGTTGATACAACTCCTACAACTTGCTCACTGCATGCATAGAATTTCAAGAGAGCTGTCTCCAGATTAGTAGTGCAATTAACTTAGTTGAGCAAGAGTTCATTTTCAGGGAGCATTTGGCAGGTATTACACTGCCTTAGGACATAAATAGTAGAAGGTGGACAATGGATGGGAAGGCAGACTGTTGTCTGTCCATGCTGGCTGGTGCTGTTATTTATATGGTCTCTTGGAGGGGGGGGGGTAACATGTGAGAAGGAAGGAGAGATGGATATTAACAGTCAAAATTACTCTGTAGGTAATGGCCAGGTGCTAACCTATGGCGCAAGGAACACGTTTATGCAGGTCTGTGAAGTTCTGTGAAGATCAGCACAAACATTTAAAGCTCAGAGATGGTTAGCGCCAGTAACCCAAAAGATGAGAAGGAATTGTTTACACTGATGACTAAAGGAAAACTTCACTTATGCATACAAACCTGTATCAAGCTACAACTATGGTGCTGGTGCTCTCAGAAAAGCTGAGCGCAGTTTACATTATTATAAAGAAGACAGTAAAAAGTAAAGACCAATGAAAAAGCAGATGTAATTTTGATCAGTTAGTGCTAGAGTTACTCAGAAATAGAAGCAGCCAATGTACTCTTAGTGCACAAGCCACTACTGCTTTTAGATGACCCACACACTAGGTTAAGTTAGGTTAGTTTAGTTAACTTTAGTTTAGTTGCTCATCTTTCTGTCGTGACATGTTTGGGTATTGATGTTTTGCACTGATTCTCCAGCATTCCCTCTGCCTTAACTTCAAGTGTACTTACCTTACATTTTGACCCTGTCTGCTCCTTTCTCCTTTTAAGAGGTGGCATTCCTCCATCTCTGACCTCAATTTTCATATCCTCCTTTATGTTGATAGATATCTTGCATCTTCCCTCCTTGTCATTGCAGAGCACTCAGTATCCAGATGATACTGAGCCCCAGCATTCTCTTCATTCTCCCATGTTTCTGCAATGCCTGTGATGACCACCCTGACTCTTGTACCCCATATATTCCTTCCCAGCCTCTTTGCACTGCATATTAGTATTAAACAGACATGCTCCAAGTCATTCTTATTTGTTCCTTGGCTATGTTCTGTATCATTTTGACCCTACTGACTGAGTACTGACCCCTACTTTCTACTTTTAAGGTTCATCAGTCTAACTTAATTTAAATATGAGAACATTACTATTTATCTTTACACCCCAGGAATGAACACAGCTGTCACTTCTTGCCTTTAATGGAACCTGGTTGTGAAATAGATTTAATATCTTTGTTAGGACTCTACCCATCATTTTCCTATTCCCAAACACTTCTCCATTGCCTATTCCATGAGCCAATGACCTCCGTCATCTAAGTTCTGGCTGCTGACACAGATAGCAGTTCTGAGAATGTGATATCTGACCTTCTGTCTTTATGCCGCATCCCTGGTTCTGCTTACTGCCAAGTTAGCTACCATGTGATTGATGCCGACATGGACCATAGCGTTTGATCATCCTTCCTTTCTAGGGGCACTTTGGTACTTCCCCCATGACATCCTAAGACCAGATTCACTGTGATGCATCTGATTCCTTCCTCTCCTCTTACACTCTTCCTACAAGCCATATCTCCTGTTGTGTCCTTTTCATTCTGTATATCTCCCATCAAGTTAAGTGTCTCTTACTGCACACTGACCTGTGATGTAGCTCTTGCATTGCCATCTCTTGCTCAGTTTTCCCTTTCCCATTTGTTATTGCTGTCTATACCCTCGTCATTTGTCACTGCTGTCTGTACCTTTCACACTTCCTTGATCTTCTTCTTCATACTTACGAGTCGACTGGAGAAAGTATACGCTGCACTTGAAGACCATGTGCATGTTTTATTATTTATTTATTTATTTTTAATAGGTATGCTGGTTAAAGGATCCATGAAAACCATGGACATGTTTTATTTTGTTTATTTTTATTTATTTATTTGTTAATAGGTATCCTGGTCAAAGGGCACTTTTCGCCTATGACCTGTGCCAGATGTGCAAAGATATATCTGGGATTCATGAAGGTACCGAATGTGTACATCTCTGTGTACACACCCACTTTACCTTTTTGAATTCAGCAACCACCCTAAAATGGTGTTGCATAATGCTATAGCTTGAAGACGTGCTGGACCATGTAGGACTTGATCAGTACCTATGCTGAATACTAATAAGGCAGGCTGGGAAAGAGACATACGCTGATTAGCCATGTGCTGTCTTGCTTGGAGACACCTCCAGGGAGACATCTATATGACTAGCAATTCAAGAAATTTTTCTGCCTTTTAGATCAGCACAACTTTACAGGCTTTGTTCAAATATCTTCAACTATCTGCCATGACAGTGGTATGGGGATTGGGAGGTGGTGTGTGGAACCACTTAAGTACCTTAATGGCACTGACATCCTTACAGGGATTGGGGCAGGAGGATGAGGGAAATTCTAGTGACTAGGGATACAAAGTGCACTGACATCTCTATGGGGATCATGGGTAGGGGGATTCACTAGACACCAGGGATTACTCTAAATGTAACGACCTTTATAGCACTGACAGCAGGACAGGGATCAGGTGGTTGGGGAATTCATTAGACACTACTGATTACTCTATATGTAAGTGCCTTAATGCCATCAACAACAGTATGGGAATTTATGGGTGTGGGGGCAGTATTCACCAGGCCATATTAGATACATGCCATAATGGCATTTCAACTATTTTGTAGGTGGGAGAGAACCATGGGAGGGTAAACAAGTGAGGGACAGATATGTGTGCGTGTGTGTGTGTGTGTGTGTGTGTGTGTGTGTGTGTGTGTGTGTGTGTGTGTGTGTGTGTGTGTATATGTATGGAACATTAGCTAGTATTGTAATTGGATCCAAAGATAATCAACAAAAAAGTACAGGAAAACACATATAGAAAAATGTACAACACAGCTTTACAATGTAAAGAACAGTGTTGGGAACAGAGGAAAATAAAATACAGACAAGAACAAATGTTTATCCTTATTAAATGCAAATGAATTAAATTAAATACTACAGATGCCATTCTTTTTAAATAATCATTATGGCTGTGGTCATCAGGTCACTGCAAGACTAACTGGAGACAAGCCACAATAAAATTAACTAGTAATGGTTACCACTGCAGGATTAAAAAGCCAAGAGATCCTAGTGGGATTAATACATTCAAGGACTGTTCTACAGGATTAACAGGAGTTCCATACAACTGAAAACAGAATGCAGTTTTAGGAGGGCAAGCTAGTAAAAGCATGTATTTTGGAGGAACTGCAGTAGGAAGGATAAAGAAGAAAAGGATTATGGGATTCATGATCTCCCTAAGATGAATTATCCAATTTAGTAGGAAAAGGCACTGGGCAAAGCCAGCAAGGTAAGGTGCATGTCTCAGTCAATGGTGTAGCTAGACATACTCAGTTTACTCAAATGAGTACATGTTTTCGGAGCATCTCTTGGAAACTTCAGCACTCAAAAAGCACAGAATGTTTACAACTCTGCAAAAAAGAAGTTATGTATTCACATAATGTTCCATGTGAGTTGTCCATCTCACCTTTATTCATTACTAATGGGGTTCGGAACCAATCCTCGGTTCCAACTCAGCTGTTTACTAAAGTAAAACAATTTATATATATATATATATATATATATATATATATATATATATATATATATATATATATATATATATATATATATATACCTATACAGGAATCTTCTATTACTTCATAGTCTAACAAGAGATTCAGAGACAACCATATACCAATAAGAAAACTTCTCGATCCACCAGGAGTTAAAAAGGACAGGGGCAGGAGGGTGGGACATAAGAATGCAGGCGAGATGGACAACTCACATGGAACGTTATGGTGAGTACATAACTTCTTTATGTGTAGTTGTGTTATCTCACCTTCATTCATTACTTATGGGACAGCGTCTTTCTTGGGTGACTCACAGGAGAATATTCTCCAGAACAGTGGATCCAAAGGAGGTCCTGTCCTTGGAGGCCAAATCTGCTTTGTAATGAGAAATAAAGGTATGAGGCCTTGCCCACACTGCTGCCGTGCATATGGTATCAATTGGTACTCTTGCACTGAAGGCAGAAGAGGTAGAGCTAGCTCTCATAGAATGAGCACTTATTTTGTCTGGAGCTTGTTTATTCAGTGAGTGATAGGTATATGAGATGCAGTCTGACAACCACCTGGATAGAGTGGTTTTTGCTACTGATGCTGCTTTCTTGGAGTCTGATAAGGACACAAACAATTGATCAGTTTTTCTAAAATCTTTTGTTCTGTGTAAGTAGAAACATAACTGTCTATGTACATCAATTTTGTCTAACGTGTACTTGCCTTATTGCCATAGCTGGGGGAAAAAAGTAGTCAGTCTATAGATTGATTCAAGTTTGATTCTGAGCACACTTTTGGTAGAAAGGACAGGTTTGTGTGAAGTGAGACTCTGTCAGAATGAAACAGCATATACGGGGGCTTGACGGATAAAGCTTGTAATTCCGAAACCCTTCTAGCTGAAGTGATAGCCACTAAGAAGATCATCTTCCAGGTTAAGAATTTCAAGTCACAGGTTGATGCACATTCAAAAGGGGGGAGAATTGTCCAGGATAATACAAAATTTAGGTCCCATGGAGGTAGAGGTGGTTTAAAAGGTGGTCTTAACAGGTTAAGACCTCTCAGGAAATCTTTACAAAGCCTGTGTGACATAACGTTGGGTTCTCCAACGTGAAAATTAGAGATTGCTGCTAACTGTACTTGAATAGTAGCTGCAGCTGCACCCTCATTAAAACATTCAGATAAAAATTCCAATATTGAAGATATAGATGTAGAAAAAGGATCAATATGATTTTTTATGGCCCAGAAGGAAAATCTTTTCCATTTGCTGAGGTATAACCTTCTCGTAGAAGCTTTGTGAGAAGAAATCAGGATATGTTGTACTGAGGTCGAAAGGTTAGGTAGTCTGGCTATGTTTGGAATTGGAGCAGCCAAGTTGTCAACTTGAGGGTTTGAAGAGATGGATGGAGCATTCCTTATGGATGGGTCAGAAGATCCGGCACTGGGTCTAGAATCAAAGGCTTCTCTTGTAGATGAGGCTGCAAGAAGGGGAAACAAATGTGATGAGGCCAGTACAGGGCTATAAGTATTGGTATTTCCCAATGTGCTGGCTTTCTGAAGAACTTTGGGTATCAATAGAAGGGGAGTAAAAGCATAAAGGAGACCCGGGGGCCCATTGCAAACAAGTGCATCCCTTGGGGATTCCTGCAGAGGGGGGATTAGGGCAAGGTAGCTGCTGCATTTGGTGTTTATGGATGTGGCGAAAACATCACAGCAAGGCTGGCCCTATTTTTGGAAAATCAGTTCTACTATGTCTTGTTTCAGGGATCACTCGTGAGGCATCAGTATTGCTCTGCTGAGTGTGTCTGCAATGACGTTGGATTTTCTGGGGATATGCGTTGCTATCAGAAAGCATTGGGAGGAGGTTGCCCACTGCCATACTCTAAGGGCCTCTTGACAAAAGGGGTAAGATTTGTTTCCTCTTTGTTTATGTACCATACTACTGACATATTGTCCGTCTGGATTGCAATTGTTCCCAGAGGAAGAGAGTCTTGGAATGCCTGCAACACAAAAAGCACCTCTCTCATCTCTAGGACATTGATGTGCAAGAGGGCCTTGTGATCCTGCTAAGTGCCTTGGACTGTTCTTCCCTGATAATTCCCCCTCCACTCTATCTGGGAAGCATCCGTGGTCACTGTGGTGAGTGGTTGTGGAAGAACAAAGGGTCATCCTAAGGTTACCTGATCTAAGTGGAGCTGCCAATGAAGATATTTCCTGCAAGACTCTGTCAACATAATGAGATGCAACATCAGAAGTTCCTGCATGGTCCACTGAGTGAACAGTAGCCATTGTAAAATTCTCATGTGCAGTCTTGCTAGGAGAATGACATTTATCGTTGCTGCCATGGTACAAGAACCGTCCTTGCCTGAGTCTTTGTTTTGAAGAGAAGGTCTAAAACCTGTATCCGTAAGGCTTGTACTCTGTCTGGTGGAAGCTTTACCATCATTGTTGTCATGTCTAAAACTGCACCTATAAAAATGATATGTTGAGATGGCAAGAAGGCAGATTTTTCATAGTTTATTGTGATGCCTAGGTGAGAACAGAGTGTCATAGTGGAGTATCTTGCTTTTGTTAATAGATACTTGGTGGTGGCAGTTAGGAGCCAGTCATCTAGATATGGAAACACCCAGAATCCTAAAGTTCTCAGGTGAGCCGTAAATACTGCCAAACATTTGGTGAACACTCTGGGGGCTGTAGTGAGGCCAAAGGGCAGAGCTCGAAATTGGTAGTGACTGGCTCTCAGCTGAAAGCACAGATCTCCTGGATGGCCTGTCCATTTTTATGTGGTAGTACGCATCCTGTAGGTCTATAGAGCACATCCAGTTATCTTTTCCTAGAAATGGAAGTACTGACTGCAGTGTTACCATCTGGAACTTTGTCTTCTTTAGAGATTTGTTCTGTCTGTTGAGATCCAATATGGGTCTCCAGTCCCCTGTTTTCTTTGGAACCAAAAAGAACCTTGAGTAAGTTCCGGATCCTATCTGGTCTGCCGGGACCATTTGGATGACTCTTTTTTCTAGCAACTTCTGTATTTCTAAGGTTGCTTGTTTCCTGTGACTGGGTAGAACATCCAGAATGTTTTTTTTATGCATGGGGTGGGAAAGGAAAAGGGAAGGAGTAGCCTCTGGATATGATGCTTTGTACCCACTTGTCTTTTGTTATTTTCAGCCAGGCATTTGGGTACAAAGAAAGTTGACCCCTGACTGCCTCCGGAGGGGGACAGACAGGCCTCCTTTCAGGAGTGCTGAAAAGGCTTACCAAAGAAGGACTCTCTGTCGCCCAGGTTCTGTGGAACCCCTCTGCTGCGTGGCCAGTGTCTTCAATTATTGCTTCTCCCTCTGCTCCCGGGGGATGGCTCACCACATGTGTCTTGGAAGGCTCTCTGGGATTTTTAAAACCACATTTTTCCTCCTCCTTGACCTTTGGGATAATGTCTAGAAGGTGTGGAGTCTTTCCTTCCTGTTCACACCTGGTTAGTGTCTCTTTTACTTTAGTCCCCAACAACAATGAGACATCGAAGGGGGTGTTAACAAAGAATGACTTAAAGGGTTCTGCAAAGTTGCACAGGTGCATCCAGGAATGTCTCCTGAGGGCAGTTCCTGAACCCGCTGACCTACTCGCTCCATCAGCTGCATACGAAACAAGCCTCATGGATGAGTTAACTACTGAATTTAAAATGGAGAGCTGGGAGGACAATTTATCTAATACCCCCACAGCTGCTGAACCTTGGAGAGCATCTCCAAGCTCCTTCAGATGATCTCTCTGTAATCTAATGAAATGAGTAAGGTAATTCAGGGACCTGAGCATGAAAGTTGCTGAAGAAAACGTGCTTTCCAGATCTGTCCGTTATATGAAAGTCTTTGTTCGGAGGATGGACAGAGGTGGACATTTCAGACAACTTATTTTTGGTTGCCACTGCCACCACCATAGCATCTACCAGGACACCTTTATTAAGGAAGGTCTTATCCTCAGGAGAAGTGATGAATTTTTTGGCCTCCAGGGAACAGGCTCCACTGAATCTGGAGACTCCCACGCCTTTCGACAAACTAAATCCATGTTAGTCAAAGGGCAGAGACACCTAAGTGACTGAAGGGTGAGACCTAAAAGACTTCAGGTAGGCAAACTCCTCATAAGTAGGGTTTATGGACTTCCAGCTGCCTCTCTGTTTAAGGATTTCTAGTATGTCTGTAAAAGAGACATCCTCAGAGGGTGTCCGTGGGGACCCTTCTGACTCATCAAGGTCTGTGTCTGACATGACAGACTCTTCTGGGGAGTCCAAATGCTTCCTCTTACATAATCTCTTGTGAGGGACATCTTCAGTAGGGCATTCTGGAGAGGTTTTGGAAGAGATGGATTCACCCATTGGGGGATTCTGAGACCTTGGGTCTCCATGTCTGTGTGCGATAGGTTGTGCTGAGAATGACACCAGTGCTTTCAGGGGAGGAATGACAGGACCTGAAAGAGGAATTGCTTGAGGGGACAGCACTCTCCTCATCACCTCAAAAGCCTCCCGCCCATGAACCAAGGAAGCCTCCAGCTCCGAAGAACCAGAAGGCCCCCCCCTCGGAAGCCAAGGCAGTTGGCTCAGAAGCTGATGAAGGAGCCGAGTTCACCTGTGCAAAGGCTCTGAGAAGCAGAGTCGGATCCTACAACTGTCCGATCTAACTGCCCCCCCCCCCCCGAGCCAACTGGAGAGCATTGGCTCCTAGACTCCTTGGGCTCAGATGCCATCGAGGAAGTCAGAGCAGAAGTTGGAGGCATAGATCCTAGGGCTGGTCCTGGCTCTGATGGTTCCACTGCTACCAGGTCTATGCCTTCTAGCTCTGAAGCCCCAAAGTGGGTTGCAGGAGGAATTGAAAGCAAATGGAAAGGTCCATTCAGCTCTTAAGCCCGCTGGGTCATTTCCAACAATAATTTAGCCAGTGCCGGTATACTCAAGAGCCTCCGCACCACACAATCCACATCCTCATCTGACAACCTGCAGGATCGAGAGGAGAGGGCAGGCGATACAGATTTGTGTAAAAAAAAATAGTGGACCAGCTCCAACTGTGTAATACCAACAGCTCTGAAGCAGATGTGGCAGAGGTAGAAGGTTTATCAAGTCCAAAAGTCTTCTGGTCCAATGAAGTTTTTGATACTTTTTGAGATGGCTCTGAATGGTCTGATGATGACGAAGACCTTTTTGTTGATTTTCCTGATTTAGAAGGAGGGGAAGAGCTTTTTTGTGGTGCACTCTGACCTGCTTCTAAAGATTCAGAAAAGGACTTTTTTAGTAATCTAAGTATCAGCTTATTTCTCCTCTCAAGGAGAACCCTTGAACTAAAAGAGTGGCATATAGCGCATGACTCTTGTAAATGTACTTCTCCAAGACAGTATACACATTCTGAATGTTTATCTGTTATGTACATCTTTTGAGAACATTTTGAAGATTTCTTGAAGCCAGAAGTCCTTGTCTCTTTCACTTGCTTAGACATGGCAAAAAAGATACAGTGATAAACTACTTAATACTAAACACTAATCCTATAAGTTTGTTGTTGTTGTTTTTTTTTAAAGCACAGCACACAGGAAGGGAAGAAAAAACCCTCTAACTTAAGCGGGCTAACAGAAAAAAATGCTCTCTAATTTAAACAAGCTAGTTATATGTAGAAAGGCAGCAGCAAAAGCACACAGCAAAAAATTACAATGAAAACAACTTTTTTTTTTTAAACTGAATCACATAACACTCTGAGAACTCTAGAAAAAACACTGGCCCTCTAACTAAAAATGGGCCCAGTAGCTCTCTAATTAAAAAGGAGCTAACAATTCTCTTAAATAAAACATACCTATAAGGCTAAATTAACTCTAAGCCAAAGAAAACAGTAATAGCACACAGTAATAGGATAAACTGTAGGCCTTAAAGTAAAAAGGATAGTCTAAAGATAAAAGGAAAGTAGCAGACACAGTCTAAGCTGTGATCAGACTACCTAAAGTACTCGCAACCAGTTTAGAAACTTACAATCCTAAAACTGTTGAGAAAAAAAGAAGAAAACATCAAAGGTTAGCCAGACCCAGTTGAGGAATGCTCGATCTTGTTTCAGTGGCAAAAAAGATCTGGGGAATACCCTAGAGCATCATGGGATAGGTAGTGAGCCACGAGCTGGTTGGGGACCTCGGGCTTTAGTAAACATCCAAATTAGAACCAAGGATCAGTCCTGCACCCCATAAGTAATGAATGAATGCGAGACAGGACAACTACACATTTAATGTTTAGAGTACAGAAGTAAACAAAGAATGCTTGTGTAAAAGGAATACACCGTTTAAAACAGCTTTTTTATTGGAATGAATGCTAACAGTTGAAAATAATGTGTTACCTTCCTATATGTATTGGGGCCGGGGATAGCATTTTGAGGGTTGAAATAAGTGGGTGGTAGGTCAAAAACCTTAGGTTTGAGTACAAAATGTAAATTTCTGACTACACCCCTGGTCTCAGTGAATCAGTTTCAGAGGAGCTTCATTCCTTGCAACAAAACCAGATCCGTTGACAGGAAAGAACATCAGCTTTATTAGAACAACCAAACTGACCAAGCGCTTTCACCCATAGTTGGGCTTCATCAGAGTTAGTGTAAAACAACCCTAATAGCATTTATATATCAATTAGTGCACATTAATTAAACAATTAAACTCTAAATTGTTAAAAACATTTAACCCCCCTAGCATCCAGTTCCCTTCAACACTAAAAGTAAACACCTAGTGTACTTGTTGCCTATACTAAAGGTACAGCAATATTAAAAATTAACAAACTCACTAATTTTGTACAATAAAAAGATAAGAAAATAAATCTAGCCATAAATATAATGCTGAATAAACATTTAAAATGTGCATACATTATAAAAACTGAGATTTATATTTTAATACACACGATGTTGAAATATTGTCATTAATGCCCGGTGCTTTAGATGCACCCAGGCATAGCTGTCATAAACATTCCTTAACTTCCAATAACGTTTTAAGGTCTCCTCCAAAATCACATTTTGGCAGTCTATCAATGACAAAAAATAAAAATCTTTTAAAATTACTACAGTTCTTACTGTGATTAAATAGGGCATTAGGAGATTTTTTTGTTTTTAATGTCCCTATTATGCTCAAGTATTCGTAATCTCAATTATCTTGTGGTGATACCCACATAGAATGCAGTACAGGATAGACATGTGACCACATACACAACCATGCTTGGGTTACAGTTACAGTACCCAGGACATTTCAGTGTCTTCTTGTAACTGCATATCTGTACATATGGTCCATCATTGATAAATTTACAAGTTCTCCATCCTAGCAGGCCACTGACTAGTTGTCCCAGAAGTTTTTTTCAAAAAGATCTTTCAAATTCAAACCTCTACTGTTAATACACCTTGGAACACTCCCAATTATATATTTTAATTCCTGAGTAAACACACTGTCCCATACAGAGTGTATAATATTCTTAACCTTTATTCCCATCACAAGAAAATTGAGATTACAAATACCTGAGCATAATAGGGACATTAAAAACAAAAAATCTACTAATGCCCTATTTAATCACAGTAAGAACTGTAGTAATTTTAAAAGCTTTTTATTTTTTGTCATTGATAGACTGCCAAAATGTGATTTTGGAGAAGACCTTAAAACTTTATTGGAAGTTAAGGAATGTTTATGGCAGCTACGCCTGCATCTAAAGCACCGGGCATTAATGAGAATATTTCAACAGCGTGTGTATTAAAATATAAATCTCAGTTTTTATAATGTATGCACATTTTAAATGTTTATTCAGAATTATATTTATGGCTAGGTTTATTTTCTTATCTTTTTATTGTACAGAATTAGTGAGTTTGTTAATTCTAATATTGCTGTAGCTTTAGTATAGACAAGAAGTTTTTATACACTAGGTGTTTACTTTCAGTGTTCAAAGGAACTGGATGCTAGGGGGTTAAATGTTTTTAACAATTTAGAGTTTAATTGTTTAATTAATTTGTACTAATTGATATATAAATGCTATTAGGATTGTTTTACACTGACTCTGATGAAGCCCAACTGTGGGTGAAAGCGCTTAGTCAGTTTGGTTGTTCTAATAAAGTTGATGTTCTTTCCTGCCAATGGATCTGGTTTTGTTACGAGCCGCATTCCTTCTTTGGAGGAATTCATTCAGTTCTGGTAGCTGTTGTTGTTGTTGTTGTGACTTTCGGCTTTTCCCGGTTAGGGATCGCCGCAGCAGAACTCCGGTCCGCTAATGATTGGCAGTTAATTTTTATGTACCGACTTGCCAGCCCTGACACACAACTTTCAATGAAGGTACGCCCATTCACGCATGTCTCCACACAGAAGACGCTCTAACTGAGAGTTGAACCGAACAGCGTCTTACTGTGAGGCGACAACGCTTATACGAAAAATAATAATTAGATTTGTAGAAAACAGGAATTAAAGCTATTAGATCAGGGAATGGTATGGCTGAGAAAAGAAGAGAAAAAGGATGAAATGCACAAATAACCAAAACTGCAGCGATTGTTTGTTCCACACCTCAGAGTGTTAACCAGGAACCAAAAATAAAACAACTGTGCTGACAAGTTGAGACACACCAGGGTATTCCAAGAAAAAAAAAAAACTTTTATTAAAATTAAGCAATTTCATCTGTATACAGGTTGAATCAGACTTCATCAGAATGTTACAAACAGCACTAAGTGCTCTATTTAAAGCAATTCAAGTGATCATATGACAAGTGATCCTTCTTTCTTACGAGTTACATTCAGTAGAAGCTGCCACCTTAGTTCCTTATATTCTAATATGTTTTTCCATCCCCCTCCCCTGGTAGGAATATCAACTTTGTCTATAATAAATGACAACAATCTTTTGAAGTTCTCATGTAGCAAGGGAATATCCACACAAACTCATAGAACAGGTATCTATGGAATAGTGGAACACAGGAATAAAGACTTTCCCCCTTTATTAAGTAATATTGAAGTTAGTAGAGGACACTAAATTAAAACAATAACAACAATTTTTCTAACACAATGATTGTTCCAAGTATGCATAGTGGGGCAAATTCTATAGTAATGGAAATTATTAGAAAAAAAAAATTGAAGAATGCAGTGCTAAGAGATGCCAGCACTAAGATTTTAGGAACAAGCCTTAAAGTTGTCAATAAGAAAGGCATGAATTTGAAAGGGATTTTTGAAAATAAGAAGAACAGACCTTAAAGGCTTCTAATAAGGTGTAAAAATGTCAAAGCATGGTGCATATAAATCCATCCCTCCATCCATCCATCCATGCATCCATTCATCCACAGCCCCTTTTTGCCATTTTTTGCATATGTGGATATGTGAAATATATTCAGGAAGGCCCATATGTAATTGTAGTCAACCACCTTTGGATTATATTCTGCCCTGAAGCATATCATTGTAAAAGTGAAGGGATACTTTACTTATCAAGCTGCATCTCCTGCAGTGCCTTCTAACCTGGTGAAACAGAGAGGGAGTTAAGCCAAAGGATGCATGAGCATCAAAATGATATAGAAATGTGTTTAGTCATGCACTTTATAAACATTCCTCTCAACGTCAGAACTTCAAAACATTGTTTATTACTGACTAAGTTGATGGTTCATCTAGAGGAATTGCGGACAGTATTAAAAGCTAAGCAGGGTCAGTCCTTTTTCGTGTGTGATGGCTTACTGTCTGAGAATGTGAGTTTGTTATTGTTGCAAGGAAAAAAGTATTCCAGCTTCAAATTTTCCTGTACTAGCAGTCGCTCGATCCTGAGGTAGTGAAGCTTCTTTACAGCCTCTATACAAACACACACTATTAGTACCAATCTCAGATCTTTTCACCTTCACCCCCCCCAGCTCATCCCCCTCACCAATTCTGACAAATATGGACATACAGTTTCCTACAGTTCCTCCTGCCAATCTGGTTGATATGGGCATCCTGAGACAGTGTAGCAACTATCTCATGTACATGGACAACCCACTCGTACTACCACCTAGGAACACAAATTGTGAGAGATGCAATTACATTAAAAATAAATACTGGTTTCACCTGAGCCAAGTGGAGGATAGCCACTGATATCCCCCTACAGAAAGGTGGAGTGTTCACTGATCCAGGCATTTATAGACCCAACAGCCTAACTAGCCTGATTTGTAAAGCCATGGAATGCATTATCGTGGACCACATTAACAAGGACATCAGCAACCTCCACCCACTTGATCCCACGCAGTCTGATTTTGTCAAGCGGAGATCATGCCTGTTAAATTTGGCAGACTTCTTTGAGTCAGGCACTAAAGCTATGGATTAGGGGAAGATGGTGCACACCACCAACCTTGACCTGGCCAAGAGCTTTGATACTATTCCCACCTCAGGCGTAATAGATAAACTATCCTAGCTTGGCATAAATCCATATGTGACCAGATTGATAGCTAACTGGCTCACTGATAGAACTCCCTCAGTCAAAATAGAGGAAGCTACCTCATGTAGCAGACCTGTAACGAGCGGCGTACCCCAGGGATTGGTCTTGGGGCCCCTACTGTTTAGAATATACTTTGCCGAGGTGCAAGCCAAAACCAGAGATCTATGGCTGACCATGTTTGCAGATGACTGCATGCTGGGCACTGTCATCATCTCCCCTAGTGATGTAGGCATACTACAAGAGGGTCTCATCCAGACAAATGACTGGTGCTAGAAATACAGCCTCAAACTAAATGCTAAAAAATGCATCATCATCATCCTCTTTTGGGAGAGTGATGTGTCCACAGATTATCACATTAATAACAATGTCCTAAGCATGCAAGCAGTTGTGAAGGACCTTGACATCCAAGTTGACAGCACTCTAACATTTGACCACCATGTTGCCTCCATTGTACAAAGACCTTTCTACATGGCTCACCTCATTAGTAAGGGTATTTCTTCCAGGAACACGGAAGTCACAAATTCCCTGTATTCCTCCCTTATCAGAGCCATCATTGAGTATAAATGCCCCTTTCAGCATGTACCTCGTGAAGCACATGCAACAGCTGAAGAGACCACAGAGTTTCCTGACTAGGAGAATCCAGGGCTTCAAAATCTATCCTGCATGGATAGGCTAAAAGCCCTGTCCCTCTACTCTGTCTCATACAGACTCCTCAGAGGTGATCTATGTCTGGAATACAGAGCAATCTCTGACCTCACCTTAATGAAATTGCTGCATATCCGCAAGCCAAACTCCACTTGCGTGACCTGCACGCAAAACCTCAACTTGGTCTATGACATCAATACAACTTGCTGGTGGGACAGACTTGTCTCCCAGAGATTCCCCCATCTGTGGAATAGACTCCCTCTCTACGTCAAACACTTCATTATTCCTCTTTAAGAGGAATCTGGATGACTGGATGGGAAATAGAAAACACACCCCTGGAATTCCAGCTGTGTCCCTGCTGGACAGGGGCATCAGGTGCTGACTTGTGGGAACATGGGCTAATTTATTGGCTAGGCTTATAACGGCCTCAGGGCCAGTAGCCTTGTAACTTGCTAAGATCCTATTATCCTATGATATGCACACAATTCTATCATTATATAATGTTTTATCAATGCAATTCATCAGATATAATTCCATGGAGTTTTTACATGTACTCATGTATTATTATTATGTGAACTCATGAGCAAATGAAAGCATATACCTTGAGCAAACTGCCAATGCCAGTGCTCTAAAGCAAGTCAAAAGAGGAGTTCATACATTTCTACAACAGAGGAAAAATGTATGGCCAGGAGAGACGGACAGCTGCATACGAGATGGCCACAGTACTCATACAGACTTAAAATATGATCATGTTATAATCAGATGACTCCAGTGAAATACATCACAGGGTTCCATGATGAATTTGTGTATTAAGGGACCCCCCTCCAGTTTTAAATGGTTCAAGGGACTGCAGCAGGTTTAATGGAGTTAAGAATACCACTTTGATTAACTGCAATGCATGCCTCAAGCAGGGCAAAAATAGTCAGTGTAGTCTCAACAGATTTCAAGAAGCAATGTAAGCTATCATCTCACTTGATCTGGTCATCCTTTGTGTTTACAGTTTGAATTTCCTTTTCAGTACAAGCAGATACTGGTTTGAATTTTAATGGAGCAGCACTGATGCTCACTTTAATTTGAATCTATTAATTTTTTAGCGTGGTGTATGTGTTGTTTGTCTTGGACCATCCATTTTAGCCAAAATAAGGGAAAAGGAAAGTGCAACACACACACACACACACACACACACACACACACACACACACACACACACACACACACACACACATATATTTACATTTTAGAAGAGGCATTCAACCTGTGCGTTATTGGAAGGTGTGAGAAAACTGGAGAAAACCTGTGCAAAGCTGGGAATAACATACATAATCCATATACAGAGTCACCAGTGATGAAGACTGAGCCCTGGAGCTGGGTGGGATACAGCAATATTAACCTATTAACCACTGAGCTAATCTTAGGTTAATGTCGTCGGTGGCATTCAGGACCTCCCCTCTGACATTCTAGCTTCAGTCTGAACTATAGACCTTAAGTTATTCTTGACAAACATAAAAAAATATATATATACTAAATTAGACAGCCTGCCCTGAGAAGAGTCACCACCAAACTGCAGTCACCACAGGGTTAATTGACACCTGAAACAGACCCCCAAAGTAAGACGGCAAATAATGTTCATGCATTATTATTAAGTCTTCTGCCTTGATTTTGAATACTGGTTGTCGAAAAAAATAATGTATAATATTTAATGTGCAATCATGAAATAAAGCATATGTAAATGACTACACTTTTGTGGATATTGATTCATGTTCTGAAAAGATGCGGTTTTACTATAGCAGCATTCAGATGGTGAGAACAGAATTAAAAAAATAGATAATGCTGATATATTTGGCAACTTTAATGTGCTACAGCTCCGAAATAACTCATCAGTGGTCATAATCTTTTATATCGTTAGTCCCTAGAAATAATGCATCCTAACTTGAAACATGACTGTAGAGATAATTGTTAATCACTGGCAGATATAAAATCCATAAAACACACGTTACTGTAATAGCCCTAATAAAGCAACAATTCTGAAAAAAAATGAAGTTGCAATTCTAGCAAAAGTGTATTGTATCTGACAAATATGTAGAGAATGAATAAAAACTGTGGTTTATATTCATATTCAAGATTAAATCAGGCTGTTGAGATGCTTGAAACTGAGAAATTTCACCAGTTAAACCTTGAAAATGAATCCAGTATAAATCATATGGAATCTGCTTAGGCACTGGGAATAGCAGTTTTATAAATAAATGCTTTCATACACAGAAATCAAAAGTGCATTGTCAGGATTTCTTGGGATTTCAAACTTTGTCAAGATATATATTTTCTCTTGTAAATATGCTCATATTTAAATGACCCGATAGAATGCATTTTAATTTTTTACATAGAGTTTTTAAATTAATACACAAATTCATTCCGTTTCCCGTTCCTCTTTAAGAAGGACCAATGTTAGACAAATCGACTGCAAGGTATAAGGCTTCACATGACACATTTTTATGAATGAGTCAAAGTAAGAAGTCACTAGAATGCAGCTGCTGGTAACCGGCATTTTCACAGAGCTTTGAATAAGCCTCAGTTGGTGCAGAAATCACATGATGCTTTCCATTAGCATAGATTTTCCTGGGTTACATGACAGTCTGCACGTTGCCTATGGTTTCGTCATCTCTTAGGGCACTGAGCCAGACATTTTGTTAGCCGGCAATTATAATCTGGGTCAAAGTCAAATTCATTGCTAAAGACAAAGATATTAAAAGTATACAATGTTACCTTTTCAAATAAAGCAATTTTCTGTTTCTGAAGCTGTAACAAAGGAAGAGCAAACAGCCTTCCTTTGTTTTTTAATATAATTATGACAGTGAAATAAAAAACACATGTACAGAAGCTTAAATAGATAAGAACCTAGTAAATCTATAGTTACATTTTCTCTATTTGTTTCACTTGGAGACTTGTAACATTCTTCAGGCTATACTGTGCTCATATTAGCATTTTATTTTGAGATAATGATCCTTTCTTCTCATTATGCCCAGAATCACAGGGTCAGAACCTTTCTTGTCACAGCAACCATACATTGCCTGAAGCAAGAATGCAAAATGGTCAGCAGAGGGCAGCCAAAGACTTCTTAAACACTTAGGAGTTAGTGACCAGACAGTACACATGGAAAGTTAATGCCAATAAAATCACAATAAAATATGTGCTCCTGAGAACAGCAATGTATAAAATATATTTATAAAACTGTATTTTTAATATTAATATATATTATTTTTATTTGCTTCTCAGGGATGATCTCTCCTTGTACTTGTAGCCAGTATAGAAAAATATTTTAGTATGGTGTAAGAACCATATGCCATATAATAGAAAGTCTACTACATGATACAGTCAGCACATGGTTTTAGATATTTTAAAACTGTACCCATTTTGTTTTTAAAATGCGCTCATTGCAGACATACTGATTCAAATATTGTATGCAAGATCCAGCTGAGGCTAAATTGATGTTTTTAAGTGATTAGTACAAAAATGAGCAGTGTGTAAGGCAATTATTCAATTAATCAGTTTTAGTACACACAGTCTCTCTCTCTCTCTCTTTCTGTCACACACACAGATGCACACATGTACACAAACATGCACACACGCACACACACATGAACACACGCACGATAGATAAGATAGGAGAAATCTTCTAAACACAGTAGAGTAGGAAAGCTACATTTAGATAGAAGCTGGGGAGTGTGTGTGTGTGTGTGTGTGTGTGTGTGTGTGTGTGTGTGTGTGTGTGTGTGTATGTGTGTGTGTGTGTGTGTGTATATGTGTGTGTGTGTGTGTGTGTGTGTGTGTGTGTGTGTGTGTGTGTGTGTGTGTGTGTGTGTGCGTGTTTGTGTCTGTGTGTCTGTGTCTGTGTGTCTGTATCGCATGGGACAGAGTATTAAGAATTTTTAAATATGAGAAATCAGGAAAATATGAGAAGACTTACAGGTTTGTAGAAGAATACCACTGGAAAATGGAAGAGTGAAAGCAGACAAACAAATGGAAAGACAAAAAGTGAGACAATGAAAAGCTAGATCAACAAGATAAAATACATTACTTTACTAAATGATGTTGTATGATTTATAGAATACAGAAAACACAACAGTGTAGGTATACAACATTAATAAATTTTGCCCCATATGGAATATGTTAAAAGTGATGAAGTATATTTTCATGACCAAGAAACTGAAAAGAAAAAGAAGGTAGAACTCCTAAGCCGAATGCTGCTGAGGTCTCAGCAAAGCAGAAACTGATAAAGAAAAAGAATGTGCTGGAAAGAGAAAGAAGATCTTCAGCAGAGAATTAAAATCATATCAATATGTAGCAGAAGAAACAGACAGATTGTCAGACTAAAAAGAAATGAGCAATTTGGTAAAACAAAATGAAAAGTAGCATGTGAAACAGACTATAAACTATACAAAAATATAAACTGTTTAGCTTAATACGTGAAGATGCAGGGGAAGTGTGAATGACACACTCTAGCTACTGTTACTTTTCAGGGGTGACACAATACATTTGTTCTGGTCGAGTAATTTGCTCAGATATATTAATGATGCTGGTTACAGCTGAACCCATGTTTGCAGGGTGTACTCAGGACATGGCTCATTGCGATAAAACTAAGTTATATTGCAAAAGCAACTCACAGCTAATCTGCTCACTCAAACAAAGGCTGGAATTTCTGGTGGGTGACTATTTTAAGCGTAAGAAAGAAAGAGCATTCATAAGGTAAAGTGCTGAATAAAGAGGCAAATTCAAGTTTAAAGGCAGTTTTAGAAGTCATTCATCAAACTGTCAAGCACCATGTGAAAAAGCAGATATTTTCCATTTCATCTGCATAGTCATTACTACTTTTACTGCATAGATGTAAGTCTGCAATGAAGATGAAACCATAATTTTATAGGGCTTTTAGCACAGGTTACATCTGATTCTGCAAGCTGAAACAAAGTGTCAGTCTAGTTAAATGTATGATATTTAAAACAAAAGCTTATATTCCTTATTACTCTTATTTTTGAAATAAAAATCAAATATATTTGGACCCAAACTGGTAATTTTATACAAGTTTCAGCTGCATTTGCAGAAAGAAAGACTCATTGAAAAAAAATTGCATTTTGGATTGTAAATGGGGGACACATTTAGGAGAGCAGAGGAAAATGCAGCAGATGCAAACTGAAAACCACAGATGTTAGCACATGATTCATTCTCTTTGAAAACTAGTCCCATACTCTTCATTAAACAAATCTGTTGAACACATAGTGATATTGAAAGACTTTGTCAGCATTACTTTGGCGTCTGTATACATAGTTAGATACATTCAAGGAATTCATTGTAGAGACAGGGTCAGTGTTGGGGGTGGTGTTGCAAAAACTGTTAAAGAATGCACAATATAACTGAGAGAAAAATAGTTGGTTTGTACAATTACCAGCCTAGGCAGAAACCTGCTGAAAAGAAATGGCCTGTTAATTAACCACCCCCAGTTACTGATATTTGTGTGAAAGAAGTCAGTGTGAGCCAGCTACTTACTAAAGCAGAGGTAAAGTTATGTTTCATATGCTCCCCCACTAGCTTCAGGAATGCTTTTTAAGTGCTGAACTGTAGTAATACTGTGAACTAGAAGAAAAGAAGCCAGTCATTTAAGGGCAAATGCGCACAGAGCTGCTGCTAAATCTGCCATTCAGAAGTTAAACACCTAGTATTGAGTTTATACTGTTGGTAAACAATGCCTTTGCCAAAAGTGATGTAAAACCTCAACAGAGTCAAAAAAGATAATTGAAATAAAATAGAGTCAAATGCTGCAGGAGAATCATATACACATATTCAGCTGCTATACAGGGTGTATGTATGAAATCTAACAAGCACATCTCCTGTGTTCCTTGAAGTAAAAGTGAATTCCATCTCATAATCTTTTCCTATTCCTGAGTCTGGAGAAGAATGTGGAAACCCAAGAACAGGTAATTTCTTTTAATAAAGCACTTTTCATGGTTTGGTGGCATGGCATAATTCTTGTTAATATATTTCAATGTGTATGCTTGGATGCCTTCCTACCTTTGTAAGTTCTGTTTGTTGTACATTACATAAAAGATGATGGGCCGGATTCACGAAGGCTTGCACAGAGTCTAGGAGTAGAGTAAGACTCCAGACAGCCAATATGTCTGCCGAGCGATCCAGGAACAGCTGGCAGGGGAGTGCATGAGAGCTTCTGAAACGACTCTTGCACGGACAGTGGTAGGTTATGCAAATTACCTCATTTGCTGCTGAAAGCTATGCAAATGAGGTAAATTTGTGATCCAGGAAACACTAACCTGTCCGAGTAAGAGTAGTGTTATTTGCAGAAATGTACTCCGTTGGTAACTGAGTACCGTTCTGCAAATAGCAAAACCGAGCAATGACAGCTCCAAATAAAGGATGCATCCAGTTTAGGAAGCATGCCAGTGGCCAAATATAAGGCCATTGGCATTTATATGTGTTGCAAAATAATAAAAAATTATTATTTTTTTCCCTGATCTCCGATGTATAAACGTAGCGCAGCGCCGTGCAAATGTGCGGCGCTCTAAAAACCAGACTAAAAAAAAAATAAAAGCCAAAAACAGGCATTTTATTAAAAATATCCATCTGCCATGCAAGTGAATGGCAGGCTGAAGACAACATGGCTACTGAGTAGTGGTTGCTAAGGGGGGAAGCTCAGTCTGAGAGATGTAACCAAGCATTAGTAGGCAATCCTATGCAAATGAGTATAAGGATAGTGAATCCCAATTTTCCCTGCCATGTGAATCATGTCCCTAGAGTGTAAGAGTAGGATTAGGGGAGTAACAGAGTAGAAGATAGGTGACATCATGAGGGGGGTATGTATCAAAGACTGTAAGCTTATTGGAGCAGAGTGGCATGTGTTTGCTGTGAGTTACTCAGGACTGGAACAGGCATGTCTACAGTTGTCTGAACTGAAACCCGGAAACCGAAGGTGTACGCCGTGGCTACTACCAAAGTTTCTTGCAAAAATGTTTATACTGTGTGCGCACGTGTGCACGCCTGTAAACCCGTCTAAACCTGTGTGCATGTGTGTGTGCCCGTGTAAGCCTATGTAAGGCTGTCTAAGCCTGTGTGCACAGATGTGCACCCGCCTAAGCCTGTGTAAGGCTGTGTGCGCACATGTGCACTCGTGTGCGCATGTTTGCGGTTGTTGGGGTGGTTCTGCCCCCTGTGGAAACAGAAAGGGAAAAGGAAGGAAAAGTAGTAGTAGGAAGTTAACCAAGGAGAACTAGCAGAGCTGCCAGGTGAAATCAATCAGAATCAGCCAATTACACAGGCAGTACACTAGCCCAGCCCAGCCCAGCACTTAAAACTCTGCAAACAACATTCCCCCATGTTTTACTCAGAAACACTGCAACACTGCAGTATACAAAGAGAAGTGAAAACTTAAAAAGCTTAACTGAGACAAAAAAATGTTATGGGCTGCCATTGCTATTATAAGGCAACATGTGCAAGATGCTGAGGGTGGTGCCATTACGAATGTTGCTGAGCAACCCACAGTGAGGAGACAGAGAAGAGTATACAGACCCAGGGTCACCTACCAGGGGCTACATGAGCTGGAGATAGTGGAGCGCTATAGAGTGGACAGAGAGCTCCTACAGCAAATTGTTGAGCTGTGCAGGCCACACCTCACACACAGAACCAACAGAGGGGAACCCATCCCAGTGGAAACCAAGGTATGTGTTGGCCTAAGAATACTAGCAACAGGTACCTTCCAGAGACCAACTGGTGATATGATAGAGATTTCACAGGCATCAGCATCCAGGGTATTGCACCAGTTTCTGAATGCCATGTCAGCACATGTCGGTGATCATGTATATTTTCCCAACTCCCGTGAGGTATTGGTCAGCAATATGCATCTCTTCCAGCAAATAGTGTAATACCCTGAGGTAGTGGGTGCAATTGACTGCACGCACATACACATCAAAGCACCAGCTGGTGAGTGGGGTAGGGCCTACATCAACCACAAGGCCTTCCACTCCATCAACTGCCAGGTCATGTGCGATGCCCAAGTCATAATACTGAATGTGTGTGCTGGCTGCCCTGGAAGCTACCATGATTCCCATATCTGGCATCTGATGCAGCTTACCAGACATTTGCCAATGGGGACATCCCTGACAGTCACCTAATGGGGGATGCTGGATACGCACTGGAGCCGTGGCTGATGACACCCATCAGAAATGCACACACACCTGACCAAGAACTCCATAAAGAGGCACACGCACAAACATGAAATGAAATCGGGCGTGTGTTTGGGATGCTCAAGTCACGGTTCTGGTGTCTGGACATATCTGGTGGAGCCTTGCAGTACTGACCAACTACATGTACCCAAATTGTCATGGTATGTGCCATGCTACACAATATGATCCTGCAAAAACAGCTGCAGCAGGAACAGCATGGGGCAGGGCCAAACAGCCCCCCACCATTGCCAAGGCCTGCACAGGCACAGCATGACTCGGAGGAGGAACAACCTGAGCCTGCCCCGATAGGCAGAAGGAGGCGTGCTCAGTATGCCTTGGCCTTGGCAAAGAGGCAGTGCATAGCACATACACTGGCTCAGTAGGAACCCTGGAAATGATACCTCTCTCTGACTCGCACATAAAATAAAAGGGATGCCTAACTTGACACTACCTGTTTCCAAACATGTATAGGGAGTGTAGTCTGTGCATCTGACATAGGCAGCCCTGCAGCACCACCGGAGGCATGATTGCCATGTTTTAAGCAATATAAAGCAGTGCTAAGTAGCATTTACCAATATTTAGTATATGTAAACAAAATTGCCCGTGCTAACTAGTGCAGTCTTGGGCAACGTTGAACAATGTTGGGCAAGGATGGGCAAAGTCATGCAAAGTTGAGCAAAGTCAGGTAAACATGCTCATATTTGCTTTACTGTTCCTTAAGCAGTCTGGTCTGCCCAGCATGAAAATAAAAAGCAGTGACAGGGCTCGTACCCAGGATACTGTGCACTATTGTCACAGCACTGAACCACTAAGCCATGATAGCATTTCAGTGGCACAGACACAGCAGGACAATTGTACAGTAATGCAAACACAAAGAAATGCTGTAACATGCCCCTAAAGACGCATATGGGTAACCTCCCCCAGAGGCCTATGCAGACAGAGAACATCAGGACAGGCGGTGTGATGTGGGTTGTGTAGGCTATGAAGTTGCAATCTAATATATGTGGCATTGGACGCTAAGAAGTGTAGTACAGTAGTATGCCTCAAGCCAGTACGATAGGCAACAGTACAGACTGAAATGGTGTACCGTACATAGCAGTGCAGGTATAGCAAATGTGTATAAGTGTCAGGTGAACCCCTCATCTTATGTACACCCACAGTAACAATCAAGTGTGCCCCTGGGTAGAAATGTACAAATAATAGCTGCACCCCCATATGTAGAAATGTTGATAAGTCTATGCAAAGTGTCTCATGGAAGCCCTGCAGGCACAGCATGATCCCTGTTGATCTATGACACAAAGGTGAGGCCTGCTGTAAAAATACAACTTTATTTTCCATACACATATAGTATAAATGTCTATACTGGGCATGCTCACACAGTCCAACAAATGTAGTCGATTTCATTCAGCATCACACTGAAAGGTCATACTGGGCATGCTCACACACTTAAAAAATGAAGCAAATGTCAGGCAACAACATACTGAAAGGTCATACTGGGCATGCTCACACACATGCCAAATACGGAGGTGATAATAAGGGATCTATGGACAAATGTGGATAGACATCTTTACTTCCAGAAACACATTCACAAAGTTGTCAGAAAATCATGCTATGTGTTCACACAAACTGCCAAGGTCTGTGCATGTAGGTCAAAGGAGGTTCCAAGTACTCATCAGTCATTAGACCCGTCAGAGAGTACCACAACACACTTGCGATTAATCTGACTAGGCACGTTCAGCAGCCAGACAGACCACTGAAGTACCCTAACAAGAGGATTACTGGCCTCAAACAGTTTCCCCATGCAACAAGACTGAATGTAACCCAAGCTGTACTCTGTTGCATACTGTCTACTCAGGAGATCTCTGCCCAACAGACAGGTCCATGTCATGGGTACACTCAGATCTGTTCTGAGTTACAGCTCAATGGCACTAAATATACGGACCCAACTGATATTGCCAAAATCCTGGCAGATAGGATCAGTGTTAACTGTACCCCCCTCTCACCCATGAAAGAGCACATCTCTAAAATGGAAGACTGCAAAGTTGCGGTCATCATGGCTACACAGGTAAAAACACTCTCCAAAGCCAGTGTCACAGCAGCCATGGGACCAGATAACTTTACAGGCTGTGTTCCACACAAACCACAGAACGAACAGGCACCACAATGACGTACCATGTGCAGTCATAGCCTCACCTCATGCTTTGTGCCTGTTGAATGGTGCACAGTGATGGTTATCCCACTACACAAGGGTGGAGACACCACGGACCCCAGGAACTAGTGCCCCATTAGCCTGATGAGCCCGCTCTTCAAGGCCATGGAATGTATCATCATACAACATATAAATAATTACATTTGTAATCCCCAAACCCTGGACCACAACCATGTTGGGTCTGTAAAATGCAGATCATGTCACCTAAACCTGATAGATGACATTGAAGCAGTCAACAGAACAGTCAACAAGGGTAAGGTGGTTCACACAGCCTATGTTGATCCTGCCACAGCTTACAACACCACCCCACACTCTGGAAATATAGATAAACCCACTAAACTAGATATAAATTGCTATGTCACAAGATGGGCTGCCAACAGGCTTACTGACAGAACACACACTGTGAAAGTAGCAGATTCCAAGTATGACTTTGGACCAGTGATGAGTGCAGTACCACAAGGTCCAGTCCTGTATCTTGTCCTGTTTAGTATCTACTTCCCTGAAGTAAACTTTAACATGGAAGGTCTGTGGCTACTGAAGTTTCCAGAGGACTGCAAACTAGGAGCCATAATTGTAAACACTAAAGATGTGGACATCCTACAAAAGGGCCTCACTGCGACAGATGTCTGTTGTCAAAGCCATGGGCTCTAGCTCAATGCCAAAAGGTGCATTGTCATCCCCTTTGTTAAAACTCTGTAGCCAAGAACTACAACATAGGAGGTAGTATACTTAACACTAAAAGTGTGACAAGAGACCTTGGGTCACAGGTGGACACTGTACACAACTGTGATAATCACATCCCCACAGTAGTCAGGAAACCCTGCTATGTGGCACACCTCATCACAAAATGTGTCCCATGGAGAATAGAAGAGGAAATTGTTCCCCACTACTCATCACTCACTAGAACTATAATATAGTACAATGCCACTTTTGCTATGTACCTCACAAGACAACTACAACAACTGGAAAACCTGCAGCAATACCTCACAAAGAGCATTAGTGGCCTGAAATACATGCCATACACAGACCATCTCAAAATGCTCTATCTGTACCCCCTTGCATATCGCCTACTCAGATGTGTTCACTGCCTAACATACAAAGCTATGTCAAACGCAGAGCTGTTGGGCATGCTCCACGTAAAACACTCACAATCCCTCTGACCTTTGGACCCAAAACCACGAGTGAAATACAAAAGGAAGGGGTGTACCCATTTACTTTATGGATACCCACATCTTCAGGTTAGTGGCACAGCATGAGGCCTTGGAGACCATGCAAGTACAACTAACATTGGGCAAAGCTGCTCATCAGATTGTAGCCTGCTACAGATCACCTACCTTGTCACAGGAACATCACTCAGTAGTCCTGAGAACAGTGGAAAATATAAAGGTCCTATCAAACACCATTATATGAGGTGATTACAACTACCCAAACATTGAGTGGGAGAATTACTTGTGTACAATGTCCTTTGCCCAATGTTTCCTAGAGTTTAAAAGCTCTAACACCCTGGAACAGCTGGTCACCATGCCCACTAGAGGTGACACCATACTGGACATGATCATCACCAACATGGGGTACCAGTGTTCCACAACAGAGATAAAACCCTTGCTGGTAATGTCAGATCATAAAGTAATCACACTGGACATCCACACCCCCCCCCCCCCCAGTCAATGAAACCACTGTGAAGACATTTTCAAAAGCAAACTGCACACGTCCCAAGACAAAAGTGGAAAGTTCCAAAGCCCTCTTGCTATAGGATAATGGTATACAATCTGACGAATCAGTTACAAGTGCATCCTATGGGCATCTACAGGGATGCATGGATCGAGACATCACAAATAAAACCAAGATGCACTCCTCCAAAAATAAGAAAACTATCTGGTGTCGTTGCTCATAAATAAGCTATACAACAGAAGGAGGAAACTAACACCCGATAGAGCCAACTTCACTAAAGGAAAGGCATCACTGATCATTATTAGGAAGAAGCAATGATCGCTCATAAAATAATTCAAGGACACTTTCAAAAGAGAAATTGCCAAGGACTGTAAGAATAACGACCACAAAGCCTGCGGTAGCTATACCAGACATGTAGGTGTCAACTTCCAAATATGCTGTCACCTAATGACAAATGGCAAGGAATACTCTGAACCAACTTTCATTGCCCACATCCTGGGGGACAAGTTCAGTGTAAACTTCCCCCCATCACCTCCAAAAGGGCCTGTGTCCATCACAGAAGGATGCAGAGCCCCAGATGTCATAGACATGCAGGTAAAGACAGCCCTCTCCAAAGCCAAAAACACAGCAACAATGGGACTGGATGGTGTCCCAGGCTGCATTTTACACTAGGCCCAAAAGGAACTACACCCTCACCTACATTCAATGCCCAGACTCAATCGTACCACAGGGTATGCACCCAAAGAATGGCATACACTAACAGTCATCCAGCTCCACAAAGGGGGTGCCACAACAGAACCTGGAAACCATTGCCCTATATGTCTACTCAGCCTGGTCTACAAAGCTATTGAGCAAATTGTCTTGGAACCCATAAACAGAGACATTGGGGACCTCCAGACACTGGACTCTACACAACCTCACCTTGTTAAAAGCAGATCCTGCCTCCTAAACATAGTTGACAGTTACCAAGGACATAGATGGAGGTGAAAGTAGTCCACACAGGCCACCTGGACCTCACGAAGGACTTTTTACACCATTCCCCACTCTGTCATCATGGACATGTTTACCAGCCTGATCATTAACAGCTATGTCACAGGATGTGTGGCCAAGTGGCTCACAGATCAAACACACATGTTCAGAGTTGCGGGTGCCATGTCCGACTCTAAGACAGTCACAAATGGCATCCCACAGGTCTTGGTCCTGGGACCCCACCTGTTCAGTAGACACTGCTCAGAGGTACAGGCAAGCATGGGAGGAGTATGGCTGAACAGGTTTGCAGATGACTGCTAACTGTGGTCCATAATCGACTCTATGGCTGACACACATATCCTCCAGAAGGGGCTTACAGAGACAGATACCTGGTGTCAAAACAATGCCCCAAGAAGAATGCAAAAGAATGCAGTCATCCCCTTTGGCTAAAACAAAGTGCAAACAAATTACCACATAGGTGGTACTCCAGTATGTATGGTGAAAGTCATGAAGGCCCTGGGGACACAGTTAGATAGTAAACTCTCCTTTGATGATCACATGGCCAAAGTGTTTAGACATTCCTTCTATGTAGCCCACCCAATGTCACCTAATGTATCCCACTTTGTCTAGTCTGATGATGTCACCATCCTACAAATATACCTGTGGAAAGTAAAACTCACAGTAATCTGTACAGCACGTCGTGGAAATGCATACACCTGTAGTATCATCAACCAGTTAGGTAGGGGTTTGAATCCTACACTTGACAAGTGTGTGTGATCTCCTTGGAGAGGAGCAACCTTTTTGAGAGTACTCAAACACCTTAAAAGTGGTATACTAATCCTTGTCAGGTCTGATGATGTCACCATCCTACAAATATGCCTGTGGAAAAATGAACTCACAATGATGTGTATAGCGCGTTGTGTAAATACATGCTCCTGTAGTTTCATAAACCAGTTAGGTAGGGGTTTAAAACCTGCATTTGCCAAGTTTGTGTGTGATTTCCTTGAAAAAAACAGCCTTTTTGGAGAGTACTTAAAAGTGGTGTACTAATCTTTGTCAGGTCTGATGATGTCACCATCCTACAAATATACCTGTGGAACAGCAAACGCACAGTAATGTGTATAGTGCGTCGTGTAAATGCATACTCCTATAGTATCATAAACCAGTTAGGTAGGGGTTTGAATCCTACTCTTGACAAGTGTGTGTGTTATTGATCTCGTTGGAGAAAAGCAACCTTTTTGGAGAGTACTCAAACACCTTAAAAGTGGTATACTAATCTTTGTCAGGTCTGATGATGTCACCATCCTACAAATATACCTGTGGAACAAAGAACTCACAGTAATGTGTATAGTGCGTCATGTAAATGCATACTCGTGTGGTATCATAAACCAGTTAGGTAGGGATTTGAATCCTGCACTTGACAAGTGTGTGTGTGTGATCTCCTTGGAGAAGAGCAACCTTTTTGGAGAGTACTCAAACACCTTACAAGTGGTATACTAATCCTTGTCAGGTCTGATGATGTCACCATCCTACAAATATACCTGTGGAGCAAAGAACTCACATTAATGTGTATAGCGTGTTGTGTAAACGCATACTCCTGTAGTATTATAAACCAGTTAAGTAGGGGTTTGAAACCTGCATTTGCCAAGTGTGTGTCTATTTGTGTGTGATCTCCTGGGAGAGGAGCAACCATTTTGGAGAGTACTCAAACACCTTACAAGTGGTATACTAATCCTTGTCATGTCTGATGATGTCACCATCCTACAAATATACCCGTGGAAAAGAACACTCACAGTAATGTGTATAGCGTGTTGTGTTCATACATACTCCTTTAGTATCATAAAGTAGTTAGGTAGGGGTTTGAATCTTGCAGTTTGTGTGTGTGTGACACTGTTGGTCAATGGATTGTGAGTTTTGCTTTTACTACTGTATGACATATCAGTATGACACCAGTATGTGCATTGCACATGTGAGGTAGCTGTGTGGCAAATACAAATACGTACATGTGACCTCAATTATTGCATGTGAGGGAACCCTGCTTTCTCCAAGAACACATCTGTCATGTTTGCCAGAGTGTGCTGCTGCTTTCCAGACCTTAGGTCACATCTGTATGCTTGTGACAAGGCCAGCCACTGCAGTGATCCCTGGCCTAGGTCAACTGTGTCGCACACACTCATTACGGTTTCTATAGAATTGTGTGAGTGAGGGTTTATGGCCGAGGTATATGTTAGACCTGTTCGAACTCAGCAAGGTCTATTGATGATGGCTATTCATTATAGGTGTACAGCAACCTTTGTGGATATGCATGCAGACCCCTTATTGCTTATGTGATCCACCGAGGGATTTAAACATACCTTTGGAAATGTGCTTATCAAAGGAGAGATAACGTAACACTTGGTTGCATGCACACATCGGTACCTGTTCTTCATGTTGGTGGCTACTACCTATGTGGTACTGTGGGGATACTATGTTCCGTAAAGCTGGATGACTATGCTTTGGTTGGCTTATATCTTTACAGCATGGGTTTGACAACAGGGATCTGTCTGTGTGATACCCTTGTGGAGGATGTGTGTGTCATCTGGAGAATGCATTATAGGCCACAGTATGCATTGCCAGACGTGGATGGACATATCCTTACTGTGATTGGTTGTACCTAAGAGAGCCATATGCCAAATAGGAGTGGTCTCAGTAATGGGTGCAGGTGAATACCACTGGTTACTGGCATAGTATCGTACCTGAAGGATCCAAATGTTACTGTGTGTCCTACGTCTATGTGTCAGTTGTCAGACATCATCTAACGATTGGTTATGGTCAGGCTGTTGAAGTTATGTATACTACCAGAATGCAAAACAATGACAGATAGTAACAGTATCACCCACAGCACAGTGTCAAACCATGTCATACACACATCTGTAGTCAAGTTCCGAAATGTGTGTAGTACAATGCATACTGGCCACCAATCGAGACTATGGAGTGTTACTGTGTAATGCAGGGCATGTCACCCTGCCCATGTGTCCACTATGCACGTACATGCAGACAGTGCACCTCCACCATGTTCACAAATGTACACCTGCAAATCTGTGCCACACACATCCTACACATACTGTCCACTCTCTAACACATGCTGCCAATACTACACACATCAGCCAAGTGGCACATGGGCGGACGATACACTATTGGAACTAACCCTGGTGTAAACATGGCTACATTGACAATCATAGCTTAAATGCATCATGTCTGCTCAGCTACACCTTCAAGCATATAATTACACTCTACTGCTGACAACATGCTAACATTGCTATACTGCTATAAAGTCACCCTGTGCATCAGCACCATGGTAGCCTGTTCCTGCATCAATGTTACAGATGACAGGAGGTGGCACAGGTTTCATCATATGCACAGGGTGTGTTTGTTTGCCAGGGGCCTGCAGTGAGCCATACAATCGACATGTATGTGTGTGTGTGTGTGTGTGTGTGTGTGTGTGTGTGTGTGTGTGTGTGTGTGTGTGTGTGAGGGCCAAGAGTACTGCTATGGGCCAATGTGGATGTAATGCGTGCGGGTATGTGGTAGCCCTAGGTGTCTTGTTTATGTGTGTGTGTGTCTGCATGCACACAATTCCACCATGTGGCTGCCATATACAGGTATTTGTGGGACAGCCACAGACTGTACCTGCCAGGCTTTACAGATCACCGTCTCTGGCCACGGATACGGTACCTGTGCCTGGCAGGGGTGCTACTGACACTATCAGGTACTAAGCCTGACTGGGCACTATCCCCGGAGGTAGATAGGTTCATAGGTTCATAGGTTCATACTAGGCTATCTGCCCTGGGGCAATTATAAGCCTAGCCCGATTCTGTATGGCTTATGCCACCCCTTGATTTGAGTATACTGTGCCCTTTTTAAGGTTTAGTTTACTGTGCCTCTGTCTAATAGTGACATGGGAGTAATCCCTGGGACAAACCTACGACCCCCTTCCACTTATCGAGATTCTTCTTGAAGAGATTCAAGGACGTGCTCTGCCTCACATGAACTGGAATTCTATTCCAGAGCGAAGGGAGCCTCTGGGTTATGAACCTGTCCCTCCAGCAAGTTCTATTTATTTCTGTGCTGAGGTTCAAGTCCCTCGAGACTGTGGCTCTAAGGGATTTAGATTTACTGAGGTGGAGCATGTCCATTAATTCTGGATTTGACATAGCTTTGTATGTCAGGCATAGATCGCATCGAAGTAGGCGGTATGCAACTGAGTAGAGCTGGAGTTTTTTTAACAGAGCAGCATATGGCATCTGTTTGAGACCCTTGATCCTCTTGGTGAGATACATTTGGGGTCTTTCTAATTGATGCAGGTGTCGGGTAAGGTACATCCCAAAAGGAGCATTGCATTCTATGATGGGCCTGATGAGGGATGAATAAAGGGGCACGATTACCTCTCTTGATCTAGATGTGAAACCCTTCGTGATGAGGTGGGCTATGTAAAAGGTCTTTCTAACCACTTTGGCAATGTGGTTTTCAAAGGAGAGATTGCTATCAACTTGGGTCCCCAGGTCCCTAATAACTTTCTCTGTACTTAATGGGTTTCCGCCTATGTGGTAATTTGTGGGCACATTGTTTTTGCCAAAGGGTATGACTATACATTTTTTGGCATTTATCTTTAAACCATGGCGCTGGCACCAGTTATCTGTCTCTGTGAGACCTTTTTGAAGGATGTTTGTGTCAGCTGGAGAGTTGATTATGGTGCCCAGTTTGCAGTCGTCTGTGAACTTGGTGAGCCATAGTCCTCCCACGTTTGCCTGTACCTCGGAAAAGTATATACCGAACAAGAGTGGTCCCAAGACAGAACCCTGTGGGACGTCACTTGTGACTGGTTTCAAGTCTGACATGGCTCCAGCAACTCTCACTCTGTGGGTTCTGTCTTTGAGCCAGTTTGCGACCCATCTTGTGACATAGGGGTTTATATTTAAGCTGGATAGCTTATCTATGATGCCCGAGTGGGGTATTGTGTCAAATGCCTTTGCAAGGTCCAGATAGGCTGTGTGGACTACCTTCCTTTCATCTATGGCTTTGGTGACTGTTTCAAAGAAGTCAACCAGGTTCAAAAGGCAGGATCTGCCCTTGACAAAGCCGAACTGGGTAGGATCTAGTGTCTGTAGGTCCCCAATGTCCTTGTTTTTGAGCTCCATGATGATCCTCTCCATAGCCTTGCAGACTAAGCTAGTCAGGCTTATGGGGCGATAGTTTCCAGTGTCCGTAGAGACCCCACCTTTGTGGAGTGGGACCACTGTTGCTGTACGCCATTCTGTGGGCACATATCCTGTAGTGAGGCTGAGATTGTATATCTGTTTTATTTGAGGGATTAGTTCCTCTTGTAGTTCATGTAGGACGCAACCTGGGCCGCCATCTGGTCCCATGGAAGCAGTGTTTTTTGCTTTGGAGAGGGCAGCCTTCACCTGAGCATCTGAGATGTTTGGGAGGCAGCCCTCTGCCGGGATAGATACTTGCCCTTTTGGGGGGGAGGGGGTGGAGAAGTTTGCACTGAACCTGTCTGCCAGGATATTGGCGATGTCTGTGGGTTCAGTGTATTTTTTGTCATTTAGAATCAACTCAGAACAAGTCTGGGAGTTGCATCCCAGGTTTCTAACATAACTGAAAAAAGCCTTATGATTGTCTTTGGTGTCCTGTGCAATTCTTCTCTCGAAGCTGGCCTTGGAGGATTTTATGAGGGATCGTAATTTTGTGCTAGTACTGATCAGAGATGCCTTCCCTATTAGGGATTTTGCTCTATCATGGATGTACACTGGACCCAGGTCCCTGCTGGGACTGTCCAGAGCCACGTGCACATGGTCTTCTAGGATGGTCTATGGACAGCCCACCCCCAACATTGCTGGAGCTGGTACTGGCACTACAGGAGTGGCTGTGACTTGAGGGACATCCGCGGCGACTGCCAGCTGCTGATGTTGCTGGCATACATCCACGTTGATGACTCAACCACCCCGCACTGTCCTAACACATGGACATGACATTGCGGAGGGCATCTAATGTCTCACCCCAATGTCTATCAGTGACCTCATTGTAATGATGGATGGCACCTGCTAGGTCACGGATACTGTCAATTACAGCAGTGTTATGTGCCATTAGTCCCTGTCTGGTGTACCGTTCCATACGTGCCTGTGCCTCCATGACAGCCTGGAACATGCGTGAGGTTGTAAGACCTGTGGCACGTCTGCCAGTGGCATGATGAGCAGCAGTGCTCCAAAGAGAACCCCTGGACATCTGCCTATGTGGTACCCTTCCAGACATCTGGGTAGGGCTGCTGTGTCAGGATGCATGTGCCATAGATACCACACTGTCCTGGCCAATGCCGGCTGTACACTGTCCCTCAGCTAAGGGCATTGGTGATGGATGTATTGGCAGTATGACTGTGTGCATGGATGGGGTGGACACTTGTGTACTGTCGATTGCTGGCCCAATGACAGACCCTGGCAAACATGCCTGTGCCTCAACATACCTATCATCACTATCACTATCATGCTCAGTGACATCAGGTTCCCTGCTGCAGTGAACCAGCCCAAAATCAGCACCTGTGAGAGGAAGACAGGAAACACACTTTACGACCTGTACATGATGTCTGCATGCATGCACACATGCACACATGCACACGTGAACAAATGCACATGTGAACACATGCACATCATGCACACATGAACACATGCACACATGAACACATGCACACATGCACACATGAACACATGAACACATGAACACATGCACACATGCACACATGAACACATGAACACATGCACACATGAACACATGAACACATGCACACATGCACACATGCACACATGCACACATGAACACATGCACACATGAAGACATGGACACATGAAGACATGCACACAAATACACTCCTCACTAAAACAGGCACACACACACACACACACACACACACACACACACACACACACACACCACCAGCAATCCAGAACATACTCAATAGCGTGTGATGGTGGGGTACAGTATCACAAGCCAAACATTTATATCAAACATGACAGCATGCAGGACGTGTGTTGCTCAACAGCATGCAGTGTGAGTGTAGACAGCCCTTGCTAATAACAGTATACATGTCTTTGATGCATGTGTGTTTTATTCAGTGATTGGCCTCACCCTGGAACACAATGTGTACATGGACACGACATTACTTTGCAAGTATTAAAAGCCCTGCAATGTCCTGTGCACCATCACTCACAGGTATACATACCATGGCTGGATATGTATCAGTGTGTCACATAGATATCCATTTCTGATTAGAGCATCTGTGTCATTAGCAGATAATTGTGGACACAGGTTTAGCACATGCATGCTATGTATACACACAGGATGAGTGGTGCATGTATACCTGATGGAATACCATTGCTCAACATAGCCATTGTACAGTGGTTATGGTGAGTGTAGGACATATTGTGGACATGCCAGTGCCAGCTATGACATGGCATGCTACCACACAACTGCGACATTAAACATCACACATACACAATGTGTGTCATGTGACCTATACACTCAAGAGCATTACAAGACATATGTGTGTCACTTTGTACAAATGGTGATTGCTATGCATATTGTGTATAGGTGCATATGTTTGCACACACACAACATTGAGGTGCATAGCAATTAATGATATGTGTAGTACTGTGGTTACTGCAACTGGATGGGGTGTAGTACCATGAGACATCATCATGCAGCATCATGTGGTCACTCAAGGTGACTAATGTGTGCCAGACTGGCACATACCATGCTGTATCTGAACTGCAGTACCATGGCTACATTCACCATTTCATGGCCAGTTGTTACATGGGTTTGTAAGGTGCCCAATAGGGGGCATTGCCTAACATGAATGTGTTATGTGTTGAAGAGTGTCGCACAGCCACATGAGAGGCCTCTACCCCTCAGGTATATTATGTGTGCTGTGTGGATGACATTTGGGATACTGGAGTGTGACCTTACAGTGGGTGTCTGCATACTCCATGTGTAACATGTTAACGTGTACTGTGTATGGCACAGTTGTGTATGTTGTGTGCATGTGTATCGACTCTGCCTATCCAACGTCCACTACAGTGTTGCCACAATTGTGTGGGATGCTCTGTGTATTTTATGTGTTTGAGGCAGCTACTCACGTTACTGAGATGTGCATAGTCTCACAGCAAACATGCACAGCATGCATTATGCGCTGGTGTGTGACGTTTACATGGCCTACACCTCACCTATGACATGCACATTTAATTAGCAATATTAAATGTAGAACACACTCACCAGCATGGGTCTGCTGCCTTGCTGTCACACCAGAGGGACCTACAAGGATATGAGACAGTTTGTCAGTGGCAACATCTGTGGCATTGCTACTGTGTGTTTGCAATCTTACAGTAGTATGACTGTTGACAGTCACAGGCCTGCAGATTATATTCCTAATTATTATTATTGCACAACACTAGGCACCACATCTTGTAACTACACAGTAGACATCTCACATAAGCATGATCTACCAATAGAGGTAACAGTAGTGTACAGCTATGCCATGTTACCTGCACGCTCCATGTCAACTTGCTGGGTTGCTCCGGACTCCATGATGATGCATGTTAGTTGTTGTTGTTGGCCAGGAGCCACCTGGCTGAGGAGCAGCTCCTCCACTCTGGTGAGGGGGAGATGGATGGCTACCCCACCACCTGTGGCAAGCTGTTGTCTACAGATATCAGACGCATGCTGCCGGACATGTCTAATTAAATCACTGCAGTGATGGCGTACCTGATCATATGTCTGGTTATGTATGCCTATGTCATTTACCCTACGGACAAGATCTTGCCACAGTGCAGTCTGCTCATGCTGGTCCTGGCTGGTTGTTGAGAACAGCAGGGTGTAGTGCTGAACCATGGTGGCTGTAATCACTTCCTCCTCTGCCGGGCTGTATGAGGGATTATGATGGTGGGCCATGACCCTGGAAGACAATGAAACAATATTTGTGAGCAAGTCAAGTGGCACACTTAACATTGTAAAGTACACATATCAATTAACTGCCATATATAGCAACCTATTGGCTGTCAAAGGATACACACTTTCAGTACCACATATCTGTGCTCAACCCACAACTGCCTGACAGTGCCTGGCACACTCTATATATCAAACTATGTTTTGCACAGCAACAAAGATAAACCAGTATGTAAGACTATACAACAGTACATGGCACACTGTATGCGACACAATGCACCACCTAGCCACAGGGGGGGGTATATATCAAGCTAATGCATAATGTAACATGTAATCCATTGCAATGATTGTAAAGTCCAGTTACAGTATTACCAGTATGCCACACTAGTCATTGATGGCAAACCCCTGCCTAACATATGTGCTCATTCGTTAGTATAGGTGGCATACCACTGTACTACACTATACATGTTGCTAGATATGCACCTATATCCTGTAACACACATATGACCGAGGCCATGGTACAGGCATACACACACACATCAGACATACATACCAGACACAAAGGTATGGCAATCCACATGACCTTTACCTGTGTACCATACAGTACTGTGTGTCAGTAGTTACAAGACCTTATGCCTGAGGTATGTCATCTGTGAGGACTAAGGGGAACAAACAAAACAGTGGTTCGAAGACATGTGGACATACACCATACTGTGCTGTTTAGGCATACAGCTTCAAGTAGTACTACAGTTCATTCAGGGGTTGGATTCACCAGCAGTAACACTCAATAAGCATACATGTACTGCTGTAGCCTACAATGGGACACCCCAGTCGACACCAACAGACTACGTCAGACCGTCTGGCATACTGCTTTTTCTGCCTAGCAATAGCATACACATCTTTTGCTGGGATCACAGCTAGGACACATAATACCATGACAAAAACATTTTCCCACTTAGCTATCACACATATACAGAACTCTGACACATTCACCAACACATTCACCATCACACTCAGTCAACCTCACATAGCAATTATTGCAACAAGTACATGTGGGTGTGTATCGGTTCATAGGTAGGTTGTAGGCTATTGGCCCTAGGACCTATAGATGCCTAGCCATACTCTACCCTGGCCATTGACACACAGGTAATTTCATTTCACGTTGCCCTGTCAAGCAGAGCCACAGAGGTGATTCCCGGGGTGTTTTCCTATCTCCCATACAATCATCAGGATTATATATGATGACTGCTAATTAGGAGCTTTGTTTGCAATTGATAGGTGGTTTGTTCCAGAGTATGGGATGTCTCTGAGATATGATCTATTCCTCCAGCATGTGCTGTTTATTAAGGTGACAAGGTTTAGGTCCCTAGAGCATGTAGCTTGTAGGGATTGTGATCTGTTTACGTGGAGCATGTCCAACAGCTCTGGGTTGGACATAGCTTTGTATGTTAGGCAGCGGTCACCTCTGGGTTGCCGGTATGCAACACAGTCTAGCTGTGGTTTTGTGAGATGGTCTGCATAGGGCATCTGTTTGAGGACAACATTACTCTTTGTGAGGTATGTCTGTGGCCTTTCCAGGTGCTGTAGATGTCTTGTGTGGTACATACCAGAAGGGGCATTGTACTCTATAATGGGTTTTGTGAGTGATGAGTAGAGGAGAACACTGACCTGTTTTTCCCTGGATGACACAGCCTTTGTGATGAGGTGTGCCATGTAGACAGATTACATGACTAGTGTGGGAATGTGATTATCAAGGGGGAGACTACTGTCCACCTGTGTCTCATGGTCTGTTATCACACTTTCGCTGTTAAGTCGACTACCACCTATGTGGTAGTTCATGGGTACAGAGATTTTAGCAAAAGGGATGCCAATGAATTTCTGACATTGAGCTTGAGGCCATGGCTTTGTCACCAGGCATCTGTTGCAGTAAATATGGCTCTGTCTCTCTCTCTCTCTCTCTCTCTATATATATATATATATATATATATATATATATATATATATATCTACACATACATATACATATAGGCACATATACAGTACACCTTTCATGGTGGGAATATCAATTATGCGAAGTATGTGAGGTTTACAGTTATGTAATGATATTGCACAGTCTTGTGCCAAATGCATTGAAGGTATTCTTAGCCCATGTGGCTTTAGCAGACCTCACTGGCTGCAACACTGCAAACCTAACAAATCACGCCCACAGCATTTAACCACCACATGTCATATACCAGCACTGTATGCTGTCTTGTTTGCTACACACTACTACCTACATACATATATGCACATAAAAACCTTCACCAACATATATATGACCTCCCTTCAGAAACAGTTGCAGTATGTTCCTTGCTCTATGCACATGTACAGATGCTGATATATGTGACACAGATATATCTCTCTGTAGACCCTGAAAATTTAAGGATGACGTATTTAGGCAGATATTTTGAAGTTAGAAACAAATCAAGAGTATGTACTGAAAACAAACAATTAGCTTGTCAAGAATGATGAAAAGAGGGGAGTCACATGAATGGCTACTGCCTGGCTACTACTAATGCTGGCCTTACCACAGCTTCAATCTGTTGGGATGCAATACTCCTTTGCTTCTTCTCTCACCAGAAGCAACAAGATAGCACCAATCCCAAGAAGAGAAGCAGGCCACAGCCTGTTTGGTGATCCACAGTCTTGTCCCAGATGATGCAAGGGTCTGTAGGCTTGTAGCCTTTTTCTGATAGATGCTTCGAATAGCAATCCGACCAATCAGGTACTTTAAGCACAGACTCTCTCCAACCAGAAAGAGTCATGAATCAATGCACTCTGGTTCAACTCTCACCAGGATCAGAATATAAGCAGAGATTCTAAGCTGTTACCTATAAGGCAGTTATTAGGCTTTCTGGTGATAATTAGTCTCCAGGAAATAATGTCACTGTACTCCTTCTCTCATCAGGAGAAAACAGAAGCACTAATCGCAAGATGACTACTGAGAGGCAGAATGCAGGATCTCCAATAACTGTTGGTCTTGAAATAAATGCTTAAAGGTAAGATTAAAAAAATGGTTTATCCTAAACACTGCAGTGTGCACTAAGCAGTTTGTTACGAAAGTGGGTAACTTAAGTTTTAGATTTCTAAAAATCCAAGTTTTAGTGGAGAGCCACTATTTTTAAAAGAGCAAGATAGATTGAAAGGGGTTGGCACTTTTGTATTCTGGTACTATGGAATACAGTAGGATGGCCAATAAATTTAAATAGTTGAAGGGGAGTGATTTCACAAACTTATAATTTTGTGTTTACACCAGTCAGTAAAAAAAGAGAGGAAACAAGATATATGGTCAAATTAACATAAGGGGCAGGCAACTAGAAAGACAGTGGTGTTTAAGACCACAACAGTAATAGGGCAAAAGGCACGGAAAAAAAATTGTCGGACTCACAAGAGACAGAGCTGTGGTCTCTTTTCAAGTTTTAATATGGAGTTAAAATCAGAATACAAGTAAAACACAGTGTAAAGAAAACAAATCATAGTATGCAAAATAGAAAAAGGCAATAAAGTAGTACAAAATACAAGAAATAAAAAGCAAACTAACCTTTCCCTCACAGCAAGCTGTGGTAGAGTTTGGTGAGTCTTTCCAGTAAAGCCACGAATTAAAATTAGGACTTGTTCTGTGTTTCAGGTGCTTTCTATATGCTTTTATATTTTATGCATGCACACACATATACTGTATACATATATATATATATATATATATATATATATATATATATATATATATATATATATATATATATATATATATATATATATATATATATATATATATATGGTTCCCCTTCATATGATTGAATTTTTCTAAACTCGAAAGTCATAAACTCGAAACCAGAATCTCGAATTTTGAAAACTCGAACATATGAAAGGAACAAAAAAAAATAACACCTTTCAAATGTTTTTTGAGGGGGGCTTCACCCCCCTGCACCCCCCACATGGGGGGCTGTGCCCCCCACATCCCCCCTACTTAAATATAACTAGTCTGAAATCACACTATAGTGAAGGAAAGGGAAATCTCCCATTCCGCTCTATACACGTAAGCGCAAAATGGAAGATTTTCCATTCCTCCGCTGTAGTGCGATCACAGAACATTCACATTTAAACTGCTAGGGTACAGTGGGGCCTGGCCCACTGCAATAAGGTAAGTTAACTTTTTATTTTTTTAAACCTAAGGCTACCGAGTGAATGGAAGTTGGAGATTCTGGTGTCGAGATTATGAATTTCGAGCTTCCATCCATTCGATCTTGTGAAGGGGAACTATATATATATATATATATATATATATATATATATATATATATATATATATATATATATATATATATATATCTATACATACACATTTACATATTTTATATATTACTCTACAAATCTTATATAGTTTGTCTAATATTTATGTGGTTTCAGTTATTGTGTTTATCATTTATTTTTAACTAGCGATATTTAACCTGATGTATTAAACAATTAAGTTATTAACTATTCAATTAATTGCAGAATTTGACAAAGTATTTAAATAGAGGTACAGGGGTTTTAGATTTAGTTCTGATGATGTCCTAAGTTGTGGTGAGAATGAAAGCACTTAGCTAATTACTATCTCTACCAATAAACCTTGTTCAAAGTGTGGATTATTGATTCATGTTTTCTGTAATGATTGTGACACTCCCTACTTTGGAGCTCTGGTTCTACAGCTCTGTGTTTTGCAGAATTTAGCTGCTACTAGGTATACCCAAACACATGTAATGCATAATACAGTCATCACAGTGATGGAAGAAAAGCAATTGTGCATAACGTGTTGATAATCATGTATTCAAGCACGTATCTTACTAAGGCAACAGTATACAGAACATGGTCTCATGTCCTCATACCACACAAAAAGCCTTAGTAGTTCTCAAGGGAAAACTAAATGTTATTTCATGGCTTCATTATTATCCAATATAGCACATCTTTGTGATAAATGAGCTTGAAATCATTGCAATAAGAATTCCCGTCTATACATGTACACAGAGGATAGCTAGCAGACAACATTGTTACCTACCTGCAAATTCACAATCATAATGACACAAATGAGTCTAAGAAGTAATGATTGCATATGAAAAGACTACCTAAGAACACAAGGTACAGAATGCTGCCTGAATTTCATGTGCCACACAAGGTGTTCTTTTACAATTGTGACAGGGCACATTTAACTGGATGACATTACGATTCTTTCATATGTTACTCTTCTAAAAATGTATGAAGGTGATTGAAGTGCACAGTAACACTACACAGCTACAAATATGCATTACAAGCCTTCTCTACACAGCAAGACAGACAAAAACACATGTACAGTAGTCAATTATTGCCGGTTTCAAACCTCCTCCCTCTGTATTTATGCAGTCTAGACAGTACATTACAACAGCCAGTGCCACATGATAGCTTATGTAGTTCATTTTTGATAGTATGATGTAAACATTGTGTTTCCAAAAACTGTTTATTGCCCAGAGGTAATACACATTTATAGGGTAATCCTTTGTAAGTCAAAACAAGTCTGTTAAGAGGAAGTTTAGATAAGGGGTGTTGTCACGAATACAGTTGTACATGATGGTGCACACAGTATATTAGTTAATCAGTGATGGATTTGAACTCCCTACCTATCTACACAGTGTATGGAACAAAGAATTAGCCAGAAGGGAGACAGAAGTCAGACTCTTAAGGGGAGATAGAGGGAATGTTTGACATGATGAACTCATCACTGAGTTCCAGAGATGTTTCTATTAAAAGTAGGATCAAGTACAAAGGGAGCTGTGTCCAAAGTTAAATGTACTCTCCTCGGTGGAAGTGGACACAGCATATTTGACTTTGAGGTGTTACTTACAAGTCACTTGACCCCCCCCCCATACAACCCACAGTGAGAATTGAACCTTCTACCTATCTAGTTGTTCAATCTACAGAGCACAGTATTAATCACAAGTGCAACAGAAGTGTGACTTTAATGATGTGAAAAGTGCATATCCGTACTTACTAAAACTTCACTGTTTGGAACAGCTGGTACTATGTAACACAGGTTTTGGGATGAATGCATGTATGTAGACAGACCAGCATAATAGCACTGTGGATGTCCGATATAATGACACACTCCTCTACTAAGATTTCTGTACTGTCATTCCTGTACATTGTGGTACTGTGAGAGATATGTACCTGTTTCACAGCACAGGGTGCCATTAACAGTCACAACTGTAAACCAGTGGATCAGCAATCAAGCATTCCTGGCAGTTCATTATGGGATAGTTGCATGCAAATAGTAAACATTTATAGAGTCACTTTCATTTGTCTTATTTCATGCTTTTACAATGTGCATTAACAATACAGACACTTCCTTCATGACAGTGCACTGCAGAATAACAGTGATGGCTTGTGTGTGTAATGGTTACCCACCATACTAGCACAGTTGCAAGTGTAACCATTGCACTGCAGATGGACATACAGTAACAGACTGACTTAGCTAAGTCAACATCACTCTGAAAGCTCGATACCTTGTTTTCAAAATCCAGTAAAGACATACAGACATTATACAACCTAAATAAAGAATTACTTGTAATGTTTTTTTTTTTTACTCTCTGTCTGAAGCACAGCAGTGGCAAGGTCAGTTGCGCTGCTGATAGGAATGTATTAGCACAAGCATAATCATATCTTGAGGTGTTGAACTTAAAGTGGGTATTTGAAGTAGTCTATGGTGATCTGTGCTGATTGTCATGCAAATAAGCAGTATACACTACAGCCATGTCTGCACAGTTCTGCAATCCGTAGATATATATATATATATATATATATATATATATATATATATATATATATATATATATATACACTACCTGGTTGTTATGATACACATGAAGGACCAAGCATGCAATTGGTGGTGGAAACATGGCTTATGGAAATGGATTTAAATCAAGAATGTTTTTTGATGACACAAAAAGGGTGTGAAGAGGTGGAACACTGATGACAGAATACACACACACAGGCATAATAAGAAATGATTCAATGGTTCATTTATGCACATATTTGTTTTGTGTTTCTGTTTAGTTTATCATCCTAATTACTCATGTAAGATCTGTACAAGACGGGCTTCACAACAGGGAGCAGCACACTAATACAGCAGCAGGATATTGGTGTGTTAAGAAAAGGTGTAGCCAGCTGTTACACCCACCGGAGTTATACCAAACCTTCAAAAACATTTTGGCATACATTTGGGTTTGAACCTTGACATTATTTTAAGAAAGATTGACAGCCCTGAGTATTATCTAAATGCAACACATAGGAGCTCCTACTTCACAACGTTCCAATATGACAACAGATTGCAGAACAGGAGAATGTATGTATGACTCTTCATTACCCTCATGACAAGTGAATGCTGTACATTCAACTCTTCAGCTTGTTCAACAGAAGATTAGCTTGGCTGTACATAGCTAAGCACAGTGCAAAGAGCACCAGAATAATGCATCCAAAGGTGAAAATTCACAATATTTTGACATACGCTGTGTACTTCCATTCAGGATGTGTTGCAGATGGTGCTCAGAGCCAGACATTGCACGAATGCAGAGGAGGATAATGAACAGTACATAATGGAGAAAATGCATAGATGGAGGAGGGGTGGTGGTGGAGGCACAAACCAAGTAGCTTATGACAGAAGTAGGACAATGGTGGCTTACTAAGTCTCCCTGCTGGTGATGGAATGTTTTTACAAATGCTTTCCTGCTGCTGCACTCAAATGGCATGTGAATTACCATGTTGTAAATGGAGATAAATACAATCTATTGCAGTTAAACATATGATAAGAGTATAAAATGTCATGAAATAATTATTTGACCTGCAGCTGAAATTGAACTTAATGTACTATGCAGCTTTTGTCATAGTAAGTTAAACGGCATTCAGAGTCACTTGACATCGGTGCTCAATGCCAACGAAATGCTGAGGACAAAAAGTCCATGGTCATTTTGTGGCCATGTGTGTTGTAGGTGATTCTATGCAGATTACATGCATGAAAAACGGGTTGATAGGACAGTGATGAAATGGGGGTGGCAAGCAGAGGGTAGCACACAAGGAAAAGAATACAGGAATTTGCAGGAGGGTGGTGGAAGTCCACTATAGCTATACACTTCTTCACAACATAAATGTAGTACTGTAAGTACAATTGTGGAGTCATGACACCATGGATGGGTGAGAACAACAGAATAATGTTGTATGGCCAAGTGAACCAAATGAAGTGTGTCAAGATGACACATAGACAAAGTAGAGAGCTATGTATGGGTTGTTTCTTTTTTTCTTTCTTTCTTTTTGTTTGTGGGACAGATGCCCATTTTTTTAACACAGAGGAATGTTATGGAAGGTGCTTAGTTATGAGAGGGGCAGGTAAGTAGAGTAAGTTGGATTGCAAGAGCAGACATACAGGATATATAAAACAGACAGGGATGGTGATAGATACAGAGGGTTGGGAGACACCATGGCTGCAGAAATGTAGGGGACCTTGGAGGTGCTTCCCCATCCAGCATGAGGACAGTGAGAATCTAGTCCACACCCTCAGAGCTGTCATCACTGTCTTCTCTGTCAGCTACCTTGGTCATTGCTGCATGTGGTATCAGTTTGGCAATACAACGCAGGACCTTTTCAACCCTGCTGATTTGGTCACTGAGGTCTTTCTCTCCATAATATCCTCCACCAACTCTGTCAGCTTCTGAATCATAACTAAATGACCACCTCCACTGCAACTGCTTCCAGAGGGTACTACTGCAGCAGCAGCTGGGGCAGAACTACCTGATGCAGGTAGGGCAGGAGTTGTGGAGGCAGTGTTGTTAACCAGATATGCTGGGTGTCTGTGCTCCCTGTGGTGTTGCCACCGCAGCTGCCTGTGGAGGTATGGTGGGTTTAACCCCAGTGGTCAGTCTACTACCCTGTGCTGATAGTCATTTTGTTTTCAGCAGCAATGTATTAAAAGTAATAATAATGATTTAAAAAAATGAGAGAGAGAGAGAGAGAGAGAGAGAGAGAGAAAGAGAGTTAGATCAATGGCATCACATTACTTAATTATTTCAATACATAAAATAATATGATAAATACATAAGTAAACCTTGGCCACATCCAGCTGTAATGGGAAGGTATTACGGTGTCATAAAAATCAATCAATCACAATAGTATGATAAAGGTTCATAGGCAAGCATATGACTAATAGATTCATGCATTTTGCTGTGTCGTACCAGATATCAGCTTTCTAAGGTAATACCTGCAATTGCAAATATTGAATAATTATTAATGTCATGCAATACTGAAGATAAAATATCTTATAAGTAGTAGCCTGTAAAACACTGAATATCTGTTTCTGTGTATTGAACCCACTCACAATTAATCGGATGTACTCATTACTTAATCAAATAACCAGAGATATTGGAGCAAGCATGTAGGCTTGATATTAAATATACAGTAATGGAATGAGAATACTAAGGTACCTTGCAATCAGAACAGATGCATACTTACCCCATGGCTTTCTGAGTGACTTATTCTCTCCTGATGCACCTCACAGGTTTGTTCTCTTTTGCAGCTGTAATAGTAGGGGGAAAATAAAAAAAAAAAAAAAAAATATATATATATATATATATATATATATGTGTGTGTGTGTGTGTGTGTGTATATCTATATGGATTCCCTTCACAAGCTCAAAGTTTCAAAACTTCGAACTGCAAATGGTTGGGACCATAAGATCTACATTTTGAAACTTCAAATGTTTTGAATGGAGTTTGACGCACAGTGCGGAATGGGAAATTTATAGTTTTCCTCACTGAAAAGCGATCTCAGAGTTGGTATATTTATTTAGCGGGGACTTACCCCCTGCAAATATGTAAAAAAATGTTTTGCTTTTATTTTTTTTAATTATAATTTCAAAATTTCAAAACTTCAGTCTTATGGTGTCAACCATTTGCAGTTCAAAGTTTTGAAACTTTGAGCTTGTAAAGTAGATCTCTCTCTCTCTCTCTCTCTATATATATATATATATATATATATATATATATATATATGTGTGTGTGTGTGTGTGTGTGTGTGTGTGTGTGTGTGTGTGTGTGTGTGTGTGTGTGTGTATATATATATATATATATATATATATGTTGTTGTTGTGTCTTTTGGCTTTTCCCAGTTAGGGGTCGCCACAGCAGAACTCCGGTCCACTAATGATTGGTAGTTGATTTTTACGTGCCGAGTTACCAGCCCTGACGCACAACCTTCAACGCAGGTACGCCCATTCACACATGTCTCCATGCAGAAGACACTCTAGCTGAGAATCAAACCAGACAGCGTCTTACTGTGAGGCGACAACGCTACCGCAGCACCACCACCGTGATATATATATATATATATATATATATATATATATATATATATCTATATATATGTATATATCTATACACACACACACGCACACACACACACACACACACACACACACACACACACACACACACACACACACACACACACACACACACACACACACACACACACACACATATATATATATATATATATATATATATATATATATATATATATATATAGTTCCTCTTTATAATCTCGAAATACTGAAATCTCAAATTTCAGTATATCGAAACTATAAAGGTGAACGACTCACAATCCTGAAACCTAAAAGCACGAAACACACAATCACGAACATACATACACCACACAATACACACACCATTCTACCCACACCACACAAACTATACAACCATACACTACATGTAAGCAGGGGGGCAAGCCACCCTACTTATCTATACCACACACACACACACACACACACACGCACACACAAATGCACACACACACACACACACACACACACACACACACACAGATCACACATGCAAAAACATCCAGGAACATTTTTTTGTTTTGTTTTTGTTTTTCTTTCAGGTGTTCGAAGTTTTGAAACTTCGATCATATTGTCTTAGCCATATGAAATTCAAAGTTTTAAAACTTCGATCATCTGAAGTTGATCTATATATATATATATATATATATATATATATATATATATATATATATATATAGATAGATAGATATGAAAGCATAATGAACATCTGCATTGGCTGGCTAATTAGTGCCATATAATTCACAGGTTATATGTCAGTATACTTACACAACTGACAGGTATTTGCAGTCTTAATTTCATCCTTGTATCAACTTAGGAGGCCTTTTTTGCACCTCTTCATGTTACTGTAATGGCGATGACATTGCTTCCCAGTACATGGGATGCCAGGTTCACTGGAGTCAGCCTTGGAAAGCAATTCCAGGCTCATCCTTATACTGAGAATTGGTATATTCCCCCTGCAGTAGCTTACAGCTATAGTGCTTCAGAAGGAGTGCCACAAAAATCCTGGACATCACAACACCCCACCTTTGCACTCTAAAGGGAACACCATCCCTACCATTGCCTGCCAGCCATGTCTGCAGCAGTCCAGCTAGAAGAATGGATCTGGACTGGTACTCAGTTCAAATGTCACTTGTAACAGCTTGTGCACAAAGACCAACAACCTTGCCAGCTGCATTTGCATAATTGGAAGTACTGCAATGGCTCGGCAGAGACATTGACATTGAGTACATCATAAGATGCAGAAAGTGTTTAAAATGGCAGTGGGATTTGGCCCTGTGCAATGCTCAAACTATTGAGATATTCCAATGTTAAACACTGACATTTTTTAAGACACTGGTTGTAATCATGGTTGGTTGGAGGAAATATGGTATGACTTGTGACATATTGGCATGTTGGGAATTATACACTGGTAAGATTGAATAGTACCACATGGAAATTGAACACAAGAGAAAAGAAAAAAGATGGCTAAAATGTTAAACTTTGCTCATTAGTTGTCACTGCCACTGGATAACTGACTTGTTAACATGGTAATTAGAGGTATACTAATTTAAGACTGAATGCAGTCATACTTAAGAGATGCCTGTATTACTGTGACTTTACTTAATTAAAGGACTGCATTTTTATGTAAAAGGCAATGTTTGTGTTTATAAAAACATCTCAGATGCATGCAGTTGCATGACCTGAGGAAGACATTGTGGGTCAGGTTACATACATACTTCATAATACAAACTGGCATAAGCACATACTTATGATATGTGAGAATGCAATAATTAGAGTAAAAATGTATATAATTATACCTATGTATGTGTATTCTACATTAAATATCATCATTGTTATATTTAACATAATTTATACATAGTATATTGGGCTTCTGTAGCAAACAGTAATGATACATTTTTTGCAATGCACATACCCCAGGATTTAATAAACACTGTGTAGGCACAGTGTAGAGCCTACATGGAATGTATCCGTGGACACGGCCATGGTTTCCCCTCAGCAGTGCGACATATGTATTAATGATGGCGCACTACCAAGGGGGAGCCCAGGAACATGGATATTGAGTCAGTGTAGGGAGAGGTGTAGCAGCTATCCGTGGCTGCAGATGAGTGTGAGGCTCCCTATAATGCTCCCCACCACTGTTGTAATGTTGTGATGTCAACTGTCTAATAAGTCTATTGTATGATTTATTTTAATATTTTTATATTTTTTTTATGTTTAACTGCATGTCTGCATGGCGCAGAGTGCAGCAATGCCAAGCTGTGTTCACATATAGACAGGTGACACCTGGCATACATCTAGAAATAGAAATTGGATATAATTAATTATCATAATTAAATATAACTTTTTTTTCCATTGACATTTTCGTGGCGTGGCGTGTAGCACAGCAGAACTGAGCAGAGCTCATACATACATGGCAGACACCTGCCAGTCATCTAAAATAGAAACTGGATGGAATTAATTATTCATTTATAGGTGTACAAAACACAAAATCCAACTAAAATAACCAAAAATGAAACAAGCTAAGCCACCATGTACTGAATGGACAAACTTCCAAGATGCACCGAACATCCACTTTATTGAAGAAAAAAATACACAGTCCTCTGTGAGCACTTTCATTTAGCCAATGCTAAAACTGAAATGTTAGCCATGAGTATAGCTTGTTCATGAGTACAATTTGTCTTTAAGATTTTATATAGCTTTGAATCATAAGGTTTTGTTTATGAAATATATGTGTTTAAGTTAACAGTGTTTCTTTAGTACTATTTGTAATATGAGCAGTGAGCAGGATATGAGGTAGTATTAGTGCATCAGTTAATTAGTAAATTGGTTCAATTAAATTATTAGGATTTGTATAAAGGATGTGATGTAACAACTGTTTAATTGTCTGTTGAAGTTTTAGCATTGGCTAAACGAAAGCGCTCACATAGGATTGTGTATTTTTTTCTTCAATAAAGTGGATGTTCAGTGCATCTTGGAAGTTTGTCCATTCAGTACATACCTTCAGCTTGCAAAACATAGTAACTGCCAATCAGAGTCATTAGACATGTTTCATCAGAGCTGCGTTCCATGCCACACCTCGCAAACCGGAATAAAAAAGTATTGGAAAAAATGGGAGTGTACCTTGGACTCTGGTGCAATAGTACATCACTAGACAACCAAAGACATGATAATGGATGTAACTGAGGCCTGTGATAACAGGTAAATGTACACTTTTATCGGCATTATATAGAAAGTCACCTGCTAATGCATTCATGGCAAAATACGTATTCAACTGGGACTCTGGTATAGAAATACATTCATATAAAGCCATGCACATACTGAAGGATGTATTAAATGTATGTCACAGCCTGTATGTGTGCACATATATCTTACAAATACACCCACTGTACAGTAATTCAGTAGCTCAGTCTGTTAAATGCCTTGCATGCAGTACATTTTGGCACACACAGTCCTGGGTTCAAATCCAGTGTTATGTTGCATTTCAATTACATTATTGTGAAGACAGCAATTACTGAATGACTCATGCACTCATTATCCACACAAAGCATTGCAAAGTAATTAATTGCTTTTCACTGCTGGAAGTCACAGGCCTGCAGGTAGGGACGTATATCCCATATCCATATAGCATTAATATATGTTGCCTAGTACTCTGTTATTGATACAGTTGCCTAACATACATACCTTAAACACATGCCATAATTGGAGAGTCAGGGGTACTCTCACTCTGGCTCTGCCACTACAAGGCTGACACAGCTGACACAGATACACCTACAGCTTGTTGTCCTCCAAAGTGTACACACTCACTGCCTATGCCTATTACCTGCAGCAGCCTATGGTACACACAGCACTATGTAAAGTTTTCTGCTACAGACGTGCCCTCTGTGATGATGTGGTCTCTTCACCCCAGTAACATCCATGTCAACAGCTAAGAAAGGGGCCCTGCTCTACATGAAGGCCTTATATATTGCACAGTGGTTTATGTCATTGGCTAATGATACTGCAACTCAGCTGTTTTGGCTGCAATTAGCATATCAGAGTCATAGATTGGTTTAGAGGCAATTACCTGCTAATGACCAGTATGTTAAAATGCAAGCAGTTGGCTATGGGCAAACATTCTGTATGAGACTTCCCTCACAGAGCACACCTTTGTGACACAGTAGTAGTAGCACATTTCAGTAGAGGAGTACTGCACTCCTCCAGGTATGTAACTGTTTTTGTGTATAACAGGATGCATATGGGAGGATAGAGGCATAGGGAATAGGGAGTACAGTCTTAGACCTGTGGTAATGGCATGTCATTCATACTCTGCTGTCTTACACATACAGGGGGACATACAATATATCAGGGTTGCATTATCTTTTGTCATTGTGGCACACTGGTGTTGTTGGACATTCCAATATAGGCGTCGTAATAGCACACTGCTGTTTGTTTGGCACTGGTATTATGACATATTAATGGGTGGCTGGCCTTAGGGGACACACCACAGTGGACCAGAGTGTTGTGTGTATGATCATACAGCAGAATCTCTCATGGCAGACAGGGAACTATCTCACTAATGCTACTATATCAGTTGTGTCCACATGCATAGTACGTTGTCACACTGTGAGGTATGACATGTGTGAGCAAGCAGTGGATAGTGCTGGACGGTTTGTTCTTGTTGTATCTGTACATAGTGGACATCCATGTATTTGATCCTGTAATGTGTTTCCCTTTTGGTGTGTTTCAGGACTAATGTATCGCAGAAAGCATGCCCCCTTTTCAGATGCAGAGAGCAAACTTATACTTCAAGGACTACGGCAGAATCATCACATCCTCCTATCCAGGGGTAGGCATAACAGGGAACAGTGGGCTTCATTGTGAACAGACCTTGTCTGGAATGTGAATGAGACTGGCCACCAGGACAGGACATATGAGCAGGTTCGACACAGTGCTATGGATATGGTGAATGCTGCATGACAAAGGGCAGCTGATATAGCCAGGGATTGTGTTGTCACCAGTGGAGGGCCTGCAATAGAACAACTACTCACTGCGACTGAGGAATTCCTGGTGAACCTAGGGACACATGACAGCTCCCACGCATCCATTGCGCCATACATCATGGAGGTGGATGCCACAGTGTCCACAGCAGAGGAGCATGCAGGCAAGCTTACTATTATCACCATTGTAATACTGTAGCAGTCATTCTGTCAGGCCATACATACCTTTATGTGGGTGTCAGGTCTATGTCCTGTTAGGGGGGTTTAGCTCAGTTGTACACTCATATTCAGAATGTCAGCAATACATCAAGTAACACAGCAGCTACTGTACATGTGAGATATATGCAGGTATTACTTTGTTGTGCTGCAGCATGCTCTCCTCTGAACATCTTCTCTGTTAAGAAATTACCTTACCCTCACCTTTTTACAGGTCCATCAAGAGTTATCAGAGTTATCCAAAGCTGTAGTCCTGTTTTTGGTAAACTTGATACTGTTTTGTTATGGAACATACATATGCTATTAAGGGTTTGTGGCAGGATAATACCCTAACCAGAGTCGAATATTTGTATGTTCCAGTCTGGAAAAGTTACCTAAGTTTACTAGACTGGGTAATCACGGGAATGTAGTTGAATGGGCAGAAACACATTTGCAGTTATAGTTCAGAGTGAATAGGCCTCCTGGTGTACATGAGGCAATTAATCTGACATGCCCTGTACATACCGAAACATCAATGTTACGTACCTTAGGCAGTGAAACTTGTATTTGTATATATTTAAGATTGGTGTACTGGGTTTTATGTGCTGTGTTATCAGGTATAACATCATATTGCATACCTAAAAGGTACATTGTACTGGCCATGTGTCACATGATGTATCTAACGTGCTTGTTATAAAGGCCTTAAGTCGAATGTGAATTGTTGTGAGGAAGCCTGTTGTGCATGAAAGCAGAGATGAGAGGATGTGAGAGTGGTAATGCAGTTGTGGATCCTCATTTTTATGACTCTGTGTGGATTTTCCCTACATAATAGTGCAGGTAGTAATGTACTGCTTTTGCCTTGGTTTCCACAGGTGTCCGGGGAGGGGGTTGGGTTCAGACTCTGAAGATGATGGTGGTGATGGTGAGGCACAGTTGGGGTTGTTGGTGTCTGAATCTGTCCCAGAGGTTGACATCCCTCTTCTGCCCCCATTGTCACCATACACAGACAGTATGCCCTCACATACCCATTCCCCACAGGCCTCATATATGGGACAGTCAGAGGATGGAGACATTGAACAGGCCAGTGTGGCAACTATGGCATCATTGAGTGTAGACAGTGGCCATAGCCAGAGAGCTGGCAAGGTCCCACACAGGTGGATTGACAGGGGTCCTGGTAGGAGGAATGCTGTCCATCCACCAATTGTTGCAGGTGTCACATCATGGTCCACTTGGCACATGTTTTGGGCCATCATGGAGGCACAGGCATGTTCTGAATGGAACACCAGCTGTATGCTTAGGGTTATGGATGCAGCACAGTCTGACATTCGTGACTGCCTCTACCACACTGGGGCCACCCTGGAGTGGTTCAATAATGCAGTGGACAGATACCAGGTTGAGATAGTGTCTGTCTTGTGCCACACATTGTCTGTGCTTGAATATGTGGTTGGAGTTGGGCATTGGACCCATGGACACCATCTGCTGAGAGTCCAAGTGGCCATGAACATTTACACTCCCATAGTGGCAGTACATCCAGTGCTACAGAGGGGAGTGTGCTGTCCACACCATGATGTGCCAGGCCATAGACACTTGGTCCTGGGTGGTCCCATGGGGGACAAGGTCCCAGCAGACAGCAGTCACTATCAGGCACTAGCACTACGTCTAACCTTGGGCATGGTAGTGCCAGTGGAACTCCTGGTGGAACCAGTTCCCATGTTCAGGGCCAGAGATGGTGAACTGTCAACTCTACCAATTATGGTCCACTGCTGTCCAACATGCACATGTGTAGGGCTAGCACTGAGCTTGACTGTGTACATGCAGGCACTCATACCCCACTGTCACATGCAGGTCACCTACAGACACACACGACAACTCTCCATGCCCCATCTAACCCACTCCCCTTCCTGACTCACACACATGCTATCAATCGTCTGGGCCAGCCTAGGCCACCAGCACCCCCACACATCACCCTGTACGTGTGATAGTTTCATAGTTTCATAGTATAGTACTAGGCTATCTGCCCTAGGGCATTTATAAGCCTAGCCAAAGTGTATGTGGCTTTCACCACCCCATGTAATGATACAAAAGTGTACAATTTAAATTAAATTTAGTTTACTGTGCCTCTATCTAGTAATGACACAGAGATGACCCCCGGGGTAAATCTACGATCATCCATCCATTCATCCAGATTTCTCTTGAAGAGAGTCAGTGAGGGTCTCTGCCTAACATGGACAGGTATCCTGTTCCAGAATGTGGGAAGCCTCTGGGTTATGAATCTGTCCCTCCAGCATGTCCTATTCATATTTGTGCTGAGGTTTAGATCTTTAGCTCTTGTGGCTCTGATGGATTTAGATTTTTTGAGGTGGAGCATGTCCATTAATTCTGAATTGGACATGGCCTTGTATGTAAGGCACAGATCACCTCTGAGCAGGCGGTATGCTACTGAATAGAGCTGGAGCTTTTTCAGTCTGGCAGCATATGACATATGCTGGAGACCCTTGATCCTCTTGGTAAGGTACTTTTGGGGTCTCTCCAGCTGCTGCAGGTGCCAGGTGAGGTAAATACCAAATGGGGCATTGTACTCAATCATAGGCCTGATAAGGGAGGAATATAAGGGTACAATGATATCCTTTGATCTGGATGTGAATCCCTTCATGATAAGGTGGGCAAGGTAGAAGGTCTTTCTAACCACTTTGGCGATGTGGATGTCAAATGAGAGGTCACTGTCAACTTGGGTCCCCAGGTCTCTGATTACTTTTTCCGTGCCAATGGATTACCACCTATGTGGTAATTTGTGGGTACTTTGTTTTTTCCAAAGGGGATGACTATACATTTTTTGGCATTTAGTTTAAGGCCATGACTCTGGCACCAGTCGTCTTTTTCTGTGAGGCCCTTCTGGAGGATGCATGTGTCAGCTGGTGTGTCGACTATGGCACCTAGTTTGCAGTCGTCTGATGATACCTGTGCCACATCCTTGTCATCCTTCCCATTGATGTAGGGAATGAAGCTATGTGTCTGATGCACCAGGTGACTATATTACTTCACATGTACTTGTGTAATGACGTATTGTTTTGCATGCCACTTGTAGTGGTCACCAACATATACTGTATGCTGTCATGGTTCATGCGTATGCAGAATACATTTATAGACCTTATGTTGTATGATGTTGTACTGGCAGTATTGTTACACAATGACTGGTATGTCACAGACCTGTGTATGTTTCTGTTACAGGAGTCTGAGCGGATAACCTGTGGACACACGGCGGCAGTGAAGTGGCACAGCATGGCATGGCAGCACAGCAGAAATATGACTTCAGCAAGGTACGGCAGTATACATGCATGGCTCCATAGGTTCACATCTGTATGACAGTCTACCAAGGACAATGATGGTGGTTTGCATACTCATGCATTCATACTTTGTGATAAGGTCTGCTACAGGGCAAGGTTTGACCTTACTGTTGTGCATATGCTGGGTATCTGTAGAGAGCAGAGTAGATGGATGGCTCACTGTAAGGACATTAAATTACTATGTGACGTTAGTACTACATGCTTGTGGGAGACATTTGTCTAGCAGACATAAACACACCCTTGAAACAGGCCCTGCCTAATGGTACACAGAGCACCTCAGCACATGCTATCTGTTTGACTGGCTGGGCGGCTGTCATCTCAACACACAGCATCTGCCTGAGTCCCTCTTGGAATGGGGCAATATGTGCTGGTCCTGTACTGAGGGGTATACAGATGTCTCTGATTGTGAGGGCTGTATGGCCATTATGCTAATTAAGTTCATATGGGCTATGGTCCCATAAAATGATATATACTGCTGTAACAGCCTTACACACAAATATGGCCACATTCAGGATTACACCACTTCCACTCACTGAATACAGGACAAGCCAAGGCACACACATACTGCAAATTGGCTGTATGTAGATTAGAACACTTGCCCGTGTACTAGTACACACTACAGATCACAGTACCTGATGCACACAGCACAACCCATGTCTGCTAGTACTTTCAGTTTAGTACATATAATACTTGTTGATATAAGCAAGCCGTGTTGTGGGCAGTCATTTGGGGGGCCATATCGCCCACTACAAATAAAATGATACAAAACTCTACCTATGTCTACTTTACATAGGTTATCATACGTATGCCATATGGATATACATGTGTACTATGTTGGGCAGAGTGAGAGTAGAACCCCTACCTATCTAGTATTACACATTATAAATCACAGTATTGATTGCACATGCCATGGCTTAAGTATTGCTACTATAGTGGCAGCTGGTAGTCTTAACTTATCACATCCGAGTGACGCCTACAGATGCATCTGCAGTTAACTCCTACTGATGGCTCTAGGCATCAAATATTGCTTGTTCATATTTGCATCAATAATTCCAAGACCATGCTATATACTAGGTTTTAAAATATTTCATCTTAAAGCTTACACAATGACAAACTCAAATGCATTAATATTTGACCTCTGGGTAGTGCAGATAAAGAGATATTAACTGTTGTTTTTATGACATTAATTTATATAGATATAATTTAATTTTTTTTCTAAATATCTCAACAACCAAGTAGCACAGCCAGGACTCCATGGCCTTGTATGAAAGCTCTCAGCTAAATGAATAAAATGCTGCTGACAGAGTGTGTGTGTAACTTGAGTGGTTGCTGAGATATTATAAGTTGTTTACAAAATATTACAAATGTAATAGTTAATGCGTTTACTGTGACTTATAAAATTTGCTTTAAGACCTAGAACCTAAAGAGTATTACCAGCATAAAAGTAGTTTGTGCTGAAGAGTTTGCCATTTATCCTTTTTTCATAACTCCTGTAGTTCCAGGGATATGAACATTTGTTTGAAATGTGAGGACATAATTTAATTCTGTCAAAAGTCTTAGGCTCCGCCTATTGAAAGTTGCATTGCAAACTTCTTGAGCTCCTTTGGAGTGAATGAGTTATGGTGGCTGACATCAGCAAGCCTTGTAGAAAAGGGCACTGTGGAATCTAGCAGCAAGTTATAGGCCTAAAAAGTGCATAACCATTGCAGGTAGATAGCCCATAAGGGTATGCCTGTTGTTTTGCATGGGTATACACACACAAAGTGGGCTGCAGTGAGATTAGAACCCCTATCTATCAAGGCTTATGCACTATCAATCACAGTACTTATTGCATGCACCACAGGTTAAGTCTGTTATATATGTGATTGCAGGCACTGTACTTGTGCATTACACAAACTAGGCTTGTGTTGAACAGCATCGGTGGCCTGCAGAGTGATATAGGTTCATACTGTTATCTGCATGTAGTATCCTAGCAGTGAGATAACTGATGTTATCCTAGCTATGTGTGTACATTTACCAGTATGGCCATATGTGGCTGCTTGCAGTTAGATAGGTGACACTGTGGGCATGGACAATGTGCCCTGTCCATACTTGCATTGACATCATTATATATTACACCACCTGCTCACCTTTGTCGATCTATGTGGTGACATCTAGCAGGCATAGGGGTCTGTAGGTAAGTGGGTTAGATACTGTTGTGCCCTTTGTTTGGATCCTTTGAGTAACATTAGGGATGTGTGATAGTGCAGTTTACTCACCATTATTAGGGTATGTTGGACAATGCAGACATCCACACACATATTTCTGTATATCATAGGGATGTATACATACATGTAGCTGTGTGTGTGTGTGTGTGTGTGTGTGTGTGTGTGTGTGTGTGTGTGTGTGTGTGTGTAATATGTATATATGTGTTATGTGCATATGTGGGGGGTGTCTATGCATCATTTTAAAATATATAGCAATATATATATCTATTTGACACTACATAGTGATAGATATACTATGCATGTGAGAGAGATACTGACAGACGGATATGTATACGTATATGTCTGTATGTATAAACATTTATACAGAATAGGTCATGTCAATGAAGGGCCAACTGAATTGCATTCATTTTTACTAAGTGTATGGGCATGCCCAGTGGGACTGTCAGTACTTATAACGTGACACCAGGCCACACCTACCCGTATTCCAGTCCAGGATTTTGTATGCTACAGACATTAACATCTGCTCCTGTTTCTGCAGTACTGCACTTCACTCAAAATGTCCACAGCATTCCCCAGCTATCTGCTGTACTAAATATGTGACTGGAATTATTAATGTTATACCCTCAACAGACTGACAGTCTGCATACCTTTCACCTGTCCTGATTATCACAGAATTCTCAGAATTTTGCCTCATATATTTGGTCTGTTTCTCACACATTTGTAGTCTTCTGGTGCTTTACTGAATGTTGACATCAATACATTCTACTTATAACAGACCAACAATTGTGTGTCAGACTTTATATCCATTGGAATATATGCACTACTGCAAAACCTTTACTTACAGCAAGGTTTGTGTGACCAATATTTAAACTTGGTCCCTATGTTTGGGCCTTTGTCCCCCAATCTTTCTGGCTTAGTCCAGATTTCTTGCACTAAGAGGTTGGGAGGTATGACATTCTGTGAAAACACCAAAATACTACTCCCTCACATGCAAACATGAGTAATTCTAGATTATAATCATCAGTTCCATTACCCATGCTAGCTTCCCTAGTCCACTGAGCCACATAGTTCACTAGACAGAGAAGGGTCGTCCATCACACAATAAACAGCATACATATGTACATTGTTATCCTGCTTGCAGAAAGTCATACAATGTGTGAACGCTATCTGTGTTACAGCCCTGAGATTGCCTGGTCCACTACTATTCCATACCTGGTTTTCTGTTAAAGTGGTTGTATGAGTACACTGCTGTATTGGGTGTGGGGGAACAACAGCACATAATCAGTTTGGGTAAACAGTAGTCCAAATATCATGTGTGCCCACTGTTTAACATCTCCTTTGCCTGATGTTGCGAATATTCCAACCATGAGGTCTAGTGAATATTAAGGAACACATACTATTGGACTAGGTATCAGTTGTCCCATCTGGATGTTTACTCCAACCAAATAGCCCACTATATTTTCTTGCATAACAACAACAGATCCATATATATATGATACCTTATTATTGTAATCCATACAATTAGTGTGTAGGTTTGAGACTTACCTTGTGAATGCAGCAGGTGACAGACCTGTAGTTCAGGGATGACTCTGTGTGATGCAAGCAGTACACAGCCAATACATGGATAGGTACAGGTTGTGTGTGTTGCCTGGCATCAGCTATTTTATTATATGTATGTAAGGGGAAGTAAGGTGTCAGTCCCTGGGGCCCTAGGTTTTCAGTGTATGTGCTATGTGTAGTCTCTTAGCCAATGCCAGGGAGTACTGGGCATGCCTACGCCTGCCTACAGGAACATCATCAGTGGGGTTCTCCTCTGAGTCCTCCTGTGAGTGTGAGTGTGGTGACCTAGGCACTGGTGGGGGGCTGTGTATCCCTTCCCTATGCTGATCCTGCTGCAGCTGCTTCCACAGGATCATATTGTGTAGCATGGCGCATACTGTGAACATATGTGCACATGTGGCTGGAGAGTACTGCAGGGCTCCACCAGCTATATCGAGGCACCAGAACTGTGACTTCAGTAACCCAAACACATGCTTTATGATGTTTCTAGTTTGTGCATGTGCCTCATTATGGCATTTGCAGGTGTAATCATCCACGGTTCCAGTGCATAGCCAGCATCCCCCACTAAATGGCTTTGTGGGTTGTCCCCACTAGAAAAACATCTGGTACAGCTGTGATGCGTGCCAGATAAGGGAGTCATGATAGCTGCAGCAGCCATAGCTGCTAGCACACACATCCATGATATTGCCCTGGGCATTGCACATGACCTGACAGTTGATGGAGTGGTACCTCTTGTGGTTGATGTAGATTCTACCCTCCTCATCGGGTGGTGCCTTGATGTGTACATGAGTGTAAGCTATGCCACCCAGTACCTCACGGTAGTGTGCTACATGGTAGAAGAGTTGCAAATTGCTGGCCCTCAACTCAAGGGTGTGGGGGAAATAAATGTGCTCACTGGCATGTGGTAGGATGGCATCCAGAAACTGGTGGAATACCCTGGAAGCAGATGCCTATCAGACCCACATCATGTCCTCAGTTGGGCTTTGGAAGGTACCTGTGGGTATTATCCTAAGGGCTACACATACCTTTATTTCCACTGGGATGGGTTCCCCTCTGTTTGCTTTGGCCCTGAGTTGAGGGCATCAGAACTCACTGAGTTCTTGTAGAATGTCTCTCATCAACCTGTAGCACTCTACAATCTCCAGCTCATGTAGCTCCTGGAAGGTTGCCCTGGGCCTGACCACTCTCCTCCTTCTCTGCCTAGGCCTATTGTCAGCAGCAGCAGCAGTACTGATATCAGCATCTAACACATACAGATGTAGCAGACCTGCAGCAGCCGCTAGCATTCTGTTAGTTTAAAATTTCCAAGTCTGTACGCCAATGGTGCAGAGTATGGGGGAAGAATCCAATTGTAGGGTGTATACATACTTTATATTGTTTTGCTGTAGGTGATACTTGCATAATTGGCTACCTATGATGCAGTGCACCTTCCTAATATATCACAGACATCATTTACTGGCCCTAGCTGAAGTTAAGCAATGATCAACACTAATTAATACATCATTGGCCTTTTAGATACTCTGAACACTGCAGCACACCATGTATATTCGTGCCCCGTAGGTGAACACTGCTTAGTAGTCAGTGCACAACCCCCCAAACGGCCATGCTCAGCACAGTGGCATGCCATGCAAATACATGGTTGCACGTACCCCATAGGTAAACAAAGCTTAGACATCAGTGCACATCCCCCCAGGCTACCATGATCAGCATGGAGGTGCACTGTGCAAACAGGCTCGGCTAAGCTCCAGTCAGCTTAGAAGTTATTGAATATACCCTCTCTTGATGTCGGCTACCTCCTGTGTGGATGCCAACATGGTTCTCTGCCTACACGAAGCAGATATGCGAACACGATTACCCCAATATGCTATTCAGTATCTCCACCTCATTTGCATAGCGATCCATGCTCACAACCTGGATACTACATGCTTCCAAGCCCTTCCATATTAGCAACAGCACCAGTGCACAATTGTAGATACTGCACACAGGGTCCTGAAACACATTTCTGTCTCACGTTATTAATATTTAATTTTTCCAAATTTTTTTTTCTGAATAAGGCATGTTTGCGCACTGTGGCATGCCTCACAAACTTGCTAAGATCATCAAAAAAAAAAATTATTGTAATATATTTACTGTAACTTTTGGAACACATACTGGATAGTTTTGCACATATGTGTGTGTGCTATGCCATTTCTCTGTACCTCCACAAATTGGCCAGCAGATTCGAGAAATCACATTTACTTATGAAGAAGTACAGACCGGTTTCGGTCTAATGACCTTTATCAATGTAACATTTGGAATCTGCAAAACACTTGCAGATATAATAACACCATAATTTGAACGCACCAATCAAAAAACAAATCATGCCAATGCCCTCATCAAGAGTTAAAGGTATATGCAATATATATACACACACACACACACACATATATATATATATATATATATATATATATATATATATATATATATATATAGTGGTACACCAAGTAATAAAAATGTACATACATTGTATATTAAATACATCAAAATACACATAAATATACATACTTAACCAACATTTATAAAAATAATTTTAGTGTCTAACAAAATATATATAATATATATAATAAATACATCAAAATAACCATATATGCATGTACCATAAAAACTAACCTACTCTAACACACTAATTATTTGTTAATGTCTCACAAAATGTTCCATATGAATATGTATATGTATATATACAAATATATGTTCTTATATTCAAATGAAACTAGATCTATATATTCTTGTATTCAAATGAAACTAGATCAATATTCATAAATGGTCATTTAAACCTGGGGGAAATAAACCACCCAGATTAATGATCCAAGATCTTTCTTTTTTATTAAGAATATCATGCCATTTGTTCTTGGAGAATTTAGAACCCACAGTTCTGTCAATGATGGTGAATGAAAATCTCGCTGTCTTATGAACCTGAACATGTTTATACAGTGCATTGGTGATTACCTTGTTACATATATTACTCAAATGCTCAGAAATTCTAAGTTTAAAGGACCGAGATGTCTGGCCTATATAAAAAGCTGAACATTGGCATTCAGCAAGGTAAATCACCCAACAACTGCTACAATTGGACAATGTATGGATTTCAAAGACTTTAGGTGTATTTCTGCTTGAGAATTATTTGGTTTTGAGTACATACTTATAGAAGGCACAATATTCACAGAGGTAACATCCATATGATGTAAAACCCCCAATGGTCGTTTGTATTTTATCATACAACTGGATAGGTGGATGTTTCTTAAAATGATTGAAATGTCCCCATAGAGTGACTCCCTTTCTATAACAGAACTTTCATCTATCATCTTATATGGTTGCCAGATGTTCTTCATCAAATAATATATCCCAATATTAATTTATGACCCAAATCAAAAATTTTGTGTTCTTACCATATGTAGTGGTGAATCTAATCTTAGAGTTACATCTAGATTTAGATTCATCATAGGGCATTAACTGCTCTCTAGGCATCCTATCTACAAGATGTTTAATCGCAGATAGATGACCCTCTGAATAACCTTGTTCCATAAATCTTTTGGTGAGGTCTTGATTACATAATTCAAGATCAACTGTTCTTGAACAAATTCTCTTATTCCTCATGGATTTGGGGATGTTTCATGTAATGTGACCTGGATGACAGCTGGAGGCATGTAGTAACAAATTTGAACAAAGGGGCTTTCTGTAAACCATGCTAGCCAATGTGCCATCTGGCTTTTTAGTAACTAACACATCCAGAAAAGAAATGGATCTCTTATTGGCTTCCACAGTAAACTGAATTTCCCATTTGTTTTCATTTAAATAACTAACAAACTTGTTTAAATAAATCATATCAGACTTCCAAACCATCTGGCAGTCATCCAGGTACCTACGCCAAATATCCATCTCATCCATATATATGTTATGACTTCTATCATATATGACTTGATGTTCCAAAAATTCCATAAAGAGATCCGCATATATGGGGGCAAAAGCAGCCCCCATTGCGGTCCCTCTGATCTGTAAATAATACTGACCATTGAAAAGAAAAACATTTTTTGTCAAAACATGCTCCACCAATCCCAACAAAAACCTGTTGAAATCAGTGCTATATAAATTGAGTTCCGTAAGCCAGAACTCCAGCGCCATAAGTCTGGCCCAATGAGGAATACTGGTGTACAACAATGTCACATCCAAGGTGCACAAGAACCACCCATCCTTCAACTGGGAATTTTGAATGATGTTAAGAAATTCTGTTGTGTCTTTTATTCTGGCTCTTACACCCTTGAGCAGGGGTTTTAAATATCTAGTAAGATACATAGAAATGGGATCAGTAAGTGAGCCACGACCCGACACAATAGGTCTTCCCAGGGGATTATGGAGGCTCTTGTCCACCTTGGGAAGCAGATAAAGGTAGGGTACAGAGGGTTCAGCAACTTTGAGATGGTGGAGAGTTTGTTCATCAATGATGCACTCAAAATGGGCATGTTCAAGAAATTCATCAATCTCAGCCTTAAATTTGAGGCTGGGATCAATGAATAGATCAGTATAAAACTGGGCATCATTGAGTTGCCTGATACCCTCCTTTTCATAATCCAACCAGTCCATAACCACTATGGACTTTCCCTTATCTGCTTGAACTATCACCAAATCCCTCCTATTTTTGAGTTTTAACATGGCCTCTCTCGCGTGCTTGTCAAGATTGTCTGGCAAAAAACCAAGCCCATTCTTATTAGCAAAATGAAGCTCATGAAGTACACATTTTTGAAAAGTATCAACATATTTATTCATTGGTGGAGCAAATTTAGAAACATAAAATTTAAAACTACCTTCATCTGGTAAGTATTGCTCTTCCTGATCACCAAAGAAAATCTTCAAGTTCAAAAGTCGACAAAAAGCCTGTACATCTTGCACAAAATCATATTCAGACACATTAAAAGTAGGAATGTAATTTAGACCTTTATTAAGAACATTGTAATCATCCTCTGATAAAACTACCGAAGAAATATTTATTACATTGTTGGTTTCATTTTGGGTTCTAACAAGTGAAATAGTGTCTCTAAATTGGCCCCTATGTTTATATTTCCTGCCTCCACATTTCCTACCAACCCTAAAGGGCTTTTCTGAACATGATGGTCTGTCTGATCTATCATACTGCATTTAGAAACTGGTGACATCTGAGGAAATTCATTGTCATTGTCAATACTTGAAGATGGGTCTTCCCCTGACCTATCACCCCCAGATTTCTTAAGGATGGATTTCCTTTTCCTTTTGGGTCTAAATACCTGGTCCTTATTTTTCTGGAATTTGACATTCTTAGATTGTTCAAAAGGATGTCCTGAACTATAATCCGACAAATCCCTTCTAAATTTGTTGATTTTACCAGATTTAAGCTAATTTTCCACGATTAACAGATCACTACTCAATTCCCTCAAACATTCTTTATATTCTGGCTTTTTCTCCCATTTTTAACATCTTAACACATTTTTGTTACTTCCAAATTTAATGTTTCAATCCTTCTTTCATGAAAGGGCCCTAACAAATTCCATTGTTGAATTTTGCTGTATATTTGCCCAAACTTCCAAAAATTCAGCATCTGGTTGCCCCACTAAAGATTTTAACCTAATTCTCAAACCTCTGGATGAAATGCCCTTATTCACGTAAGCTGAAAATAATTTGCTATGCCAAACACTGGACTGTAATCCTTTCATTTTTTTTAAAAATGTTGTCAAATTGAACTTGACAATCATTCTTTGTATTTATTGTTGCCCCACCAACTACCTTATTGGTAGCTTTAGATGTAAAGATATCAATATCATTTTTATCTTGGGACAACCCTTTGAGAATGGTAATTAGATCCATCTTGATCCACTGCTCAGACAAGCTCCTCGTGGTTCTGCAGAGTGGTCCTAGCAGCAGGGAACTCAGAAAAGCGACTACTTCCTGGATTTAAGTATCTTTGCTTTTTTTTCACTTGGAATAGCTTCTGTAACTTACCCTGAACTAGCTTGAACTGTTTTTTAACTGTTTGCTGCATTATTTTAAAATCTGCACTTAAAGTTACATTTTTAGTCGAATTTGATCGAAAGTTTGTTGTTTGTTTGTTTAATTTAACTGTGGAGGCTGCCCACTAAAGTGTGCTAGCCTGTGTAACTAATTTATCACTGTTTCTGCATTTTCTGTGTGTTTCTACCAAAAAAAACAAAAAAATAATCCTTGTTTTCCCACCTCTCCTTGACTAGTTTAGACCAGTTTACAGGCATTGCTGTATTCTGGGCTGTGGTGTAGTTCCTGTGTTGTCCATTACCTTACTTGGATAGAAGGAAGTTTCTTTGCTCACCAGTGGGAGTGGGGAGCCTTGAGCAGCCTACCTGTCCCTGTAGGAAGTGACCTCAGCACAAGAAGCTGTAGTAATTGATTGTTTTGGACCATTTCTAGCTCTTTTGTAGTTCACTGTTTAAAATCTGCGTTTGCACGGCTTTGCGCGGTTGTGCGCATAGCGCAGTGCCGGTTAAACAAGGTTAAACTTTTTCTGCTCTTAAGTCTGCTCTTCAAATTTTCCCTTAAGGAAGCTCTACTCTTAGTATAACCAGACTACTCACTATATTATAAGCCTAGCACTTGTTCTCAATACTTCTCTACTAAGTAAGCACTCTCGTACTAAGTAAAGCACTACATCTACTTACCACCCCTGTGAATATCCACTTCCCTTTAAGGTACAGCACTCCCTTATACTGTTCTAGCATGTCGAGTGGTAGATTACTGGCGTCGTCTCCAATTCAGCTGGTCAATCTGGGTATCTTGAGACAATGCTACAATTGTCTCATGTACACAGACAACCCTCTCCTCCTCCCAACAAACACAAATATATGTGAGAGATGCAACTATATAGCCAAACTGGAGGCTGAACTCTCTCAACTCAGGGCTGGCATGACCAGACAGGAGGAGATGGCAACCACACACACAACAATCCCAGTCCCACATAGACCTACCACAACTGCAAACCAAACACATAAAACACAAAGACATACTCGAGGCTCTAATAAAAACTTACCAAAACAACAGAGGCTCCCAAAGCAGACATCCAAAAATCCACCACCTCAAAACAAAACACATGCAACACATACTTCAATAAATCAGTGTGTCAACCAATCACAGCCCTTAAGGCCAAACACCTTGCCTGATATACTAGTAATAGGTGACTCTATAGTCAGACACACTGATGTCCCGCTGACCAGGCTGAACAAGGAGAAGGTGACTGTGAGCTGTCTATCGGGAGCTAGGATCCGCCACATAACACACGCACTCAGGTCACTCTAAAGCAAGTACAAATATGACTCCGTCATTGTCCATGTTGGTGTGAATGACCTGAGACGTACCTCCCTGGACTACATGAAAAGAGATATGGAGGAGCTCTCCGATTATGTAGCCCAGGCTGGTATGACCCTAACCCTGAGCAGCATCCTGCCCTCACCAAGAATGATACCACAATACAAAGACAAGATGATCAGCTTTAACAATTGGCTCAAGTACTGGTGTCATTCTAAGGGGATCCGATGTCTGTCTGCCTGGGATGACATGTTAGACAAGCCACGCTGCTTCGCAAGGGATGGCTTACACCTGTCACCACTGGGCTTCCGGATATTGGCTAAGGCTCTTACCACCCCCATAGTGCCTTTTTTGGCAAGGCTCAAAAGACAAACCCACCTCCTTAGAAAACAAAAATGGAAAAAAACTAAAGGTAATGCTGCTCAACGCCAGAAGTCTAAATCTCAAGATGCAGGCACTTGATGCACTCCTCAGCATGGAGTACATCGACGTCTGTGCAGTAACTGAAACCTGGTTCAAGGCTCCGGAGAGCACCCCAGTGCTACCAGGCTATACCTCGTATCATGCTTTTCGGCCCCAAAACCCGGGCCGAACCACAAAGGGAGGGGGAGTCTCCATATTCATCAAGGACACCCACACCTCCAGGTTAGTAGCAACACATGAAGCATCAGAGACCATACAGGTGCAACTAACCATAGGCAAAACTGCTATACAACTGGTAGCATGTTACAGACCACCCTCCCAATCTCAAGAACCCCACTCAGCCTTCCTGAAGACATTGGAGGATATGAATGTATCACAAAATACCATCATACTGGGAGACTTCAACTACCCAAACATAGATTGGGTACATTATTCTAGCCCTAATACCCTAGCCCAAAGGTTCCTGGAATTCATAAATTCAAATGCACTGGAACAACTAGTCACCTCTCCCACTAGGGAGATAATATACTAGACCTGATCATCACAAACATGGGGACAAAATGCTCCACACCGGAAGTATACCCCTCACTAGTGAGATCTGACCACAAACTAATCACCCTGGATATACATATCCCACCTCCACCCCCAGCACAAAAGACCACAGTGAAAAACTTCTCAAAAGCAGACTTCACTCTTCTTAAGACTGAGATGGTATCCTTTAAGCCCACTGTGCCAGTGGATACCACATCCCACAATGCCAAATCCTTCACAAATGCTTTCTATGGACATCTCCAAAAATGCATGGATCATGCAATCCCAAACAAATCCAAGTCCCTCTCCACCAAAGGTAAGCGTCCTGTCTGGTGGACCTCAGCCATAAACAAATTGTATAACAAAAGAAGTCAGAGCAAAATCCCATGAAGGGAAGACATCTCTGATCAACATTAGCAGAAAACTACGTTCTCTCATAAAAACATCCAAGGCCAACTTTGAGAGAAAAATCGCTAAGGACACTAAAGATAACCACAAAGCCTTCTTCAGCTATGTTAGAAACCTGGGCGGAAACCATCAGATATGCTCAGAGTTGGTTCACAACAACAAAAAATACACTGAACCCACAGATATTGCCAACATTCTGGCTGACAGGTTCAGTGCAAATTTCTCCCCTCCTTCACCCCCAAAAGAAGAAATACTTATCCCAGCTGAATGTAATCTCCCTGTCATCTCAGATGTCCAAGTGAGAACTGCCCTAAACAAAGCAAAAAACACAGCATCAATGGGACCTGACGGTATCCCGGGTTGCGTGTTACGTGAACTCCAAGAGGAGCTAAACCCACACATAAAAATGCTATTTAGCCTTAGCCTTACTTCGGGATATGTACCTGAACACTGGCGTACAGCAACAGTGGTCCCACTCCACAAAGGGAGTGCCTCTACAGACCCTGGAAACTACCGCCCCATAAGCTTAACCAGCCTGGTCTGCAAAGCTATGGAAAGAATCATTATGGAACTCATAAACAGAGACATAGGGGACCTACAGACACTTGACCCCACCAGTTCGGCTTTGTAAAGGGCAGATCCTGCCTTTTAAACCTGGTTGACTTTTTCGAAACAGTCACTAGAGCCATTGATGAGGGCAAAGCAGTCCATACAGCTTACCTGGACTTGGCTAAGGCCTTCGACACAATACCCCACTCAGGCATCATAGATAAGCTCAACAGCTTAAAAGTAAACCCTTATATCACTAGATGGGTTGCAAACTGGCTAAAGGACAGAACCCATAAAGTTAAAATCGCTGGAGCAATGTCAGACTCAAAGCCAGTCACAAGTGGTGTCCCACAGGGATCTGTCCTGGGACCCCTCTTGTTCGGTATTTGTTTCTCAGATGTTAAAGCAAACATGGGAGGGCTGTGGCTGACAAAGTTCGCAGATGACTGCAAACTAGGCACCATAGTCGATACACCAGCAGACACACACATCCTACAAAAAGGCCTCACAGAAACGGACAACTGGTGCCGGAGTCATGGCCTTAAACTAAATGCCAAAAAATGTATAGTCATCCCCTTTGGGAAAAACAAAGTACCCACAAATTATCACATAGACAGCAACCCACTGAGTACGGAAAAAGTAATCAGAGACCTAGGGACCCAAGTCGACAGTGACCTCTCATTTGACACCCACGTTGCCAAAGTGGTTAGAAAAACATTCTACCTTGCACACCTCATCATGAAGGGATTCACATCCAGATCCAAGGATGTCATTGTACCCCTATATTCCTCCCTCATCAGACCCATGATTGAGTACAATGCCCCATTTGGTATGTACCTCACCCGGCATTTGCAACAGCTGGAGAGACCACAAAAGTACCTCACCAAGAGGATCAAGGGTCTCCAACATATGTCTTATTCTGCCAGACTAAAGAAACTTCAGCTCTATTCAGTAGCATACCGACTGCTCAGAGGTGATCTCTGCCTGACGTACAAGGCCATGTCCAATCAGGATCTGATGGACATGCTCCACCTCAAAAAAATCCAAATCCATCAGGACCACGAGAGCTAAAGACTTAAACCTCAGCACAAGTATGAATAGGACATGCTGGAGGGATAGATTCATAACCCAGAGGCTTCCCATGCTTTGGAACAAGATCCCAGTTCATATTAGGCAGAGCCCTCACTGACTCTCTTCAAGAGAAATCTTGATGAGTGGATGGGAGATCGTAAGTTTACCCCAGGGGTCACATCTGTGTCACTGCTAGACAGGGGCACAGTAAACTAATTCTATTATATAAGGGGACCTTCATTGTGTCACTACTAGACAGAGGCACAGTATTCTAAATTTATTCTGTACATTTTTTGTACCATTTCATGGGGTGGCAAAAGCCACATCACTATGGCTAGGCTTACAAATGCCCCAGGGCAGATAACCTAGTACTATACTATGAAACTATGAAACTATGAAACTCAATTGAACTGTCAATATGAAAAATACATTCATGAAAAATGTACCCTAAAACTAAAACTATGTATGTGTGTCAGTTTACTCAAAACACATTTGTTTAAGGGAAAAATTTGGTGTTCAAACTTTGAAAAAGCCAAAAACAAATGGTTGACATCCAATTCTCATCAAAAAAGATGGCTTGGTTATTTCACATAAAGAATAAATGGAACAACCAATGTTGTAGCATACATCAATACTTCAAAAATAACTTTATATACAAAATTCTTAAACCTGTATTATAATTTACCAAATGCCTATTAACATGCAAGATCAACAATATGGCTGTTCATTGACAAGATGGTTGAAAACCCATTTGTTAAACCATATATATAAATTTAAAATAAACAATTGAGATAATTGCATACATTCTGTTATTCAAGTCATTGTAGAAAAAACAAATTATGGCAAAATCCAGAAAGAAAAGAAATCAGGACCAAAAATTTTTAGATGTGTATGTAGTTCACTCCAGCTAGAAGACCAACAGTCAAATGTTATATTAATTTTTTGTATAAAAAACACCTCTCTGTTGGAACTCAAAATTTCTGTGCAAAAATGGTTCAAACCCATAAACCATTCCCATAAGTTAACTCACAGTCCCAGTTAACACGCAAGATATTCTTGGATCATCATGAATATGAAGAAATCACATCAACACACCATTGACTGATTTGTTAAAATGTAAATGTCACAAACCCAGTTCCAAATACCTGATGTCACAAACAAGTCCAGGACTTAATGTACATGTGTACCAATGTGGTAAATGACCATGCGGTAACAACACCTTGTGTAAAGAATATAGCACTGACAATTATAATAGCATGCCCAAAGCTTGTGAAGCCTAGTTATTCATGGCAGTTTACATATTCAAATTATTCATGAATTAGGTCCGCCAATAGTGAACGTCAAAAAATCACACAAATCTTACCTTTGATTGTAACAATCCAAATGTATAGTCACAATTGTTATTATGGCAGAATAATTCTGAAATCCCAAAACTGAAAATGTATTAAACCTTCGATCTAAAAAGTATATATTTGGGATATAGAAAACTGCCCAAGGATTAGAACACAGTACCTTATGTAAATAATGACACTAGCAGCTGTATAAAGTGACCACTCCTTATTCGTGCTGGCCGTTTGCACATTAGATTTCTTCATGCGTTGTCTCCAGCACTCGAAAATGTTGTGAGAACCATAACAAACCATAACGAGCCAAACATGTAGCAAACATTTGCCCAAACACTGTATTGAAAAGGATAAAGAATTAACTCTTGACGTGACCTCTGCATTAAAAACAGACGTTCAAATTCAAATTGTGTTCCAATAAAGCTTCCAAACTTGGATACACCCAACAAAAATGCAGGCTCCTCAGACGCCACCAGCGAGAGAAACAGGAAATGGAAAGTCAACCAAAACCCCCTCGCACAGACGGCAACTGCAAGGCCAGAAAATTAAGTAACACCACAAATTGGCCAGCAGATTCGAGAAACCACATTTATTTATGAAGATGTACAGACTGGTTTCGGTCTAATGACCTTTATCAATGTAACATTTGGAATCCGCAAAACACTTGCAGATATAATAACACCATAATTATGGTATTACTTGATTTTCTGGCCTTGCAGTTGCTGTCCGTGCGAGGGGTTTTTGGTCAACTTTCCATTTCTGTGTAGCTCCCTACATCTTTACAGCCACTTTTTTCTGTCTACAGCCCTGAACATGGAATTTTTCCATGTACACTATGGACACTGACACAGGGTCTGCAGAAAATGGCATATTTTATGTGCTCAACCAGAAAATAGTAAATTTATAGGTGATGCACCACATTTTGCTTTTAAGAACTGTCTGAACTTAAAACAAAAGCTGTGTTACAGGGAAATTAATCCAATGAAAGAACTAATTTTTACTAGGAAAAAGGGAACTTTTCCCTGCTATAATTGTTCCTATTGCAAATATATTTTAAGTTTCATGGAATTTATACATCCGACTATGAAAAGAGTATTTAATTTTATGTGTTATGCAAATTGCAATGCTAAAAATATAATTTATTTGGCTACCTGCACTGTATGCCTTAGCTTTTATGTGGGGAATGTAATAGAAATTTAAGGACAGAAGTATAGAATAATAGAACATTTATCAGACATACAGAGAAATGTGGTTATGAACTCATTTGCCAAGCATGTTAAGAGAAAGGTTTACAACATAATTTTAAGTTTAGTGTTATACATGTAATTACAAAAAGGAAGCGAGGGGGGAGATCTTAGAAATTTTACTGAAATTGTAGAATTGAATTGGATTTTACAGCTTAATGCTGATAGCTTACCAAGTTTAACTTTGCTACCAGCATTAAGTCTATTTTGAAACATAAACAAATGAAATTATAAGGTTACAACAGTGTTACATTTTTATATATATCTCATATATACAATTCTGTGTTTTTATGTTTTATAATATGCTGTAACTCTGAATTGATTTAAGTTGGTTCTTAATCTCAGTTTTGCTGATATTTTAATTGTTATTGTTTCTTAATTGGTATTTTTATCATGTGACTAGAATAAATGAAACACACATTGACAAAGGGAGGATTCTTGAAAGTTTTGTGTGTGTAATTGAATACATTTTTCAGTGTTTTTCTGGTGCTGAGCTCTGGCATTTCTTTTGTATACTTTTGGATGTCTTTATTTGCCACTTGAACTCATTTACATGTTTTTTTTTTTATTTTTTATTTTTTTTACCTTTTGTGCTGCTTATCAAAGGTAGGAATATGGCCTGTTTGTGGTAAGGTTTCACCCTTTCAGGTTGGACATGTTGTTTGTCAGAAGCACTGTCCACCTTCCACTGTTTACACAACTCTTTAACATGAGGGAAATCCTTCTCTTTAATTGTGTCATAAATTAGACATGGTGATACTGCAACAGGTTGTAGTACCTTGCAAGACTCTGTTTAGATCTTCATCTGACTAATAGGGTATAATTTTCTGTCTCCATGGATGCACACTACTTGCACAGCTTTTTTTGGGAGAATATTTTGCTACAAATGCACTGCCTGCCTCTTTAGAACGACAGTCATGCTACCAGAATCTAATAGTCCCCTGTAGTTATTTCTCATTTGTTAGTACAATGTAAGCAATTTGGCAGTTGCACAGTAATGTAAGGCAGTTACAAATATCCTAATAGTGGTCTTATTACACTTCATAGACTCTGCAACATGAATACATTTCTCAGCATGTTTAACATTCACATCAAAATTAACATCACTTTGAATTAATTTTGTAATGTGGCCCCTTATCTTACATTTAAAGCAAAATATATGTGCAGCTGACCTCATTGATTCAACAAGTACGTTTTTGTAACTCCAGCAAACTTGTCTTTATACAGACTTTCATGACATAAGATTTTCTCTCCCAGTGGAGCAAAACATTTAGAATATTTTGGATATGATGACTGATTCATCTACTTTTTAATTACAAGTAGCAGTGTTTATATAAATCTATCAATCACTAATATCTCCAAGCCCTCTTTGTCTACCCATTAAAATACTGTGTGATTTAATTTAGCCATTAGACAACTTACCATTCAGCTTCTGGAAAAGTCCATTCATGAAATTTGCAAGTTTGGGTCTTTTCTGTGACCCCAGCTTGACCAAATACATATTTCTTTAATTTATCATACTCTTTGTAGTCCATTCCTTTCACATCTGCAAAGGTTTGGAGGGGATCTCGCTTCAGCTGTTCATTAATTACCTTTGCCCATCAGGCCCAGTCCCATCCTTTATTGATAACAGATGACTCAAAAGCAACAAGGGACACGTCCAAGTCTTCCTCATGGGTCAACATCTTTAACAGCTGCATGGCTTTTGGCATTGCGATGGATTTTACAACCACTACCATCCTCTCAACAGTGACAATGATCATTTGAAAACGTAGCCATCTCATTAGCAATGTAAGATAAGATTTTCTATAAAAAACACTGCATTTCTGAAACAAATATGCTTCTTCTGGGGCACAGCAGAAGTAGCAAAGGCAAGTGTACATGCCTAGAAGTAGAAATCTAGCCTCTGAATGCAGCACGGTGACTAGAAGCGGTTATAATCTATAAGAAACGAGTGCTAATAATCTCCATGGAAAACAACTTTCTGGCCTAATGACAGGAGTCATTTGAGGTGATAGAAAGAATAAATGCAGTTAAATATAAGATTAAATAACAGGAAATAGAAAGATAAATCAAATGTACCACATTAATGTGTTGAAGCCAAATGAAGTAAAGAATTCTACAGACCACATACAAGCTTAAGTTCATACAAAAGAAGCTAGGAAGTTTCTGTCAGAAATGCAGATAAAGAAATCCTTGTCAATAGTGCAAACAGCAAGTGAGGGATTTTTATTCATTAATGAAAGAGTGTTATCAGAAATGTCTAACAGAAATATGGTAATAGAACATAATACTGAGAGAACGCATGGTATGAAGGTTAGGCTTCAAGGTACCAGAGTCACAACAATAGTAACAGAAGAAATTCGAAAATACTCAAACAGAAAAGTTGCGGAGTGTCTGAAGTAGCTTAGTAGTGCTAATCCCCTAAACCTGATGCAAGTATTATATTCTGCCATGAATGAGTCTGGTAAACTGAATAACATTTCAAAGTTTTAAAGCTGTCCCATGTCCAGATTTGATGAGTTGATAGAAATCTTAGGGATGGCCAGATACTTGAGCACACCAGCCCTGATGAAGAGACAGATACCACATACTCTCACTGGCAACGAAAAACTAAAGACACACATTGTAACTCTGAAGGTCAGTTTCAGTACACAGGGCTACCATATGGACTACATGGAACTTCAGGCACCTTTCAGATGCTGATGGATAAATTATTGAAGCCTCCCTAATGATATGCTGCTACATACCTGGATTACATGATCATCCACTTAGAGGACTGAGAATTGCACTTACTTAATGCGATGGTCATATTAGACTAAATAAGAGGAGGAAAGCTTTTCTGTGAATGTTAAGAAAAGCATACTGGGTCTTGTGCAAGTCAAGTATCTAGGGGACATTAAAGAGAGAGGTGATAAGACCACAACTAGAACAAAATGGCCTGTAACCTCTACTAAGAGAGAGTTGAAGGATTTTCTTGATCTAACTTGGTATACAAAAAGCTTGTGCCTATTTTTGTTACAGTTACCCATTTTTGGCAGATCTTAAAGAGCTAAAGCTTCTATTAAGATGGAATGGTTTCTTGAGGTAGTTAGAGCAATTAATGAACTAAAAAGCATCCTGTTTTCTTATCTTTGTCAATAACTTCAGTTTTACTAATGAGTTTAGCTTATATACATTGACATGTCAGAGGTAGGTTAGAGGGCAGTGCTATCACAGGACATTCAGAGTGAATTATACATTGGTTGCTATATCACTAAAAGCTGTGCAGTGCAGAAAGAAATACTCAGCTGTTGAAATAGTGCTTAGTAATAAAATGTTGTTTTTATGCCATGAAATGCTATTTGTTAGGCAGGTATTTTTGCTTTGTACTAGATCATGCCACTTTGCCATGTTAAACAGGCCAACCAATGGCAGTAGAAAGTTATGATGGAAGACAGTATCCTTCCAACCACTTCAGTATACAGTGACCAATAAGACCACTCTAGCCAGTGCAAATGCTTATGGATTGTCCAGTTTATACCCTATTATTATAATTCCAAAACCCTGGTTTTGTTCATGTGAGGGGGTAGTTAGAACATATTAGTAATGGAAAATGTGTATATGCCTTTAAATGCATACTCAGAATGTATACTACAGCATGGAGTGTGGGCCCATTCTCATAGAAATTAGCTAGATAAACATGGATATAATAAAGAATCAAGATGATATGTAAGGAGGCTGGGTGAAAATAGAAAGGAGGAATTTAGTTGCTCACCTCCAGGGTCATCTATAGAACTCTGGAAGCATGGCATAAGAGTCCATTTGGGGCTAACATTTGCATTGTATCTATGGAAAGAGTTGTTCATAGAGTGGAAAAGTTTGCCTGGGGGAGGTCTACAGCCTCAGACTTTATCCTGGAGGGGCTTATGTAGAGTGTAAAACTGGAGGGAATTTAATCTATTTCACTGTGCAGTTCTGTTCAATTCCTGAAATCTAACTGTGAGATGATGGCTTAGATTTGTCTTAATTTCTGAAAGTAATCCTGCATTTCATAAATTCTTGCCTCCAATATCTCCTTCGATGTATATGTGCATATATCTTTTTTGCTGAACACCTTTTGTATTGAACCTCAGATGACTGAAGCAATTAAATCACATTTCATTAAAAAGACATTTCAAATCAGATTTCTAGAGAATTTCATATACAGCAAATAAACCTAACTTCAGGATAAACATTTTTTACACAAAAATGTAGCTCCGAGTAAGAATTTCCTATATGCCCATCCTGAACATACACTAAACTGGATAACAATATGAAAGCTCATAGTTCATACAGAGATTATATTTTATATCCCTCGCTCTGTGGGAGTTATGGACCTCCTCGAAATTGACTATATGTATAGATCTATAATCATTAGACTACATACATACATATTTACTGACCTCTTTAAGTCCAAACATAGTGAATGTTTTAAACCATGAAGAGAAGACTAAGATGATATCTGTACTCAGTTTAGCAGAATCATTTCAAAACAGAGCAGGAATAGATATCAAGACAGATGTAGAGAATAATCAGAAGGCAGATGAAAGTGCTCAACAAACTAAAATATATAAAGAAAATGACCAAAAGAGAATGAAAGAAAAGTGGAAAATCCATAAATATATTGGCAAGTATTGGAATCTTCTGGAACAACCTCATGTTGATCAAGATTTGACACAAGAATGGTGAAGGATAGGTGAATTGTAACTAAAAGATGAAAGGTTAATACTGGTGGCCCAAGCGAATGTGTTATATACATGTTGGATTACACAGTCAATTGAAAAAGTGAGGTAAGCAGACAAATGCAGGTTCTGTAAAACAGAACTGGAAACAGTTACATATTTTGTTGCTAGGTGTGATAGACTAATTGATGAGAGTTTGGATACTGAAAGATACAATAATGTGGTATTGGGGATAGTCCAAACACTAAAATATAAAAGTAGTTGAGAATTATCAGAAACATGATCCATATAGCATTACTGACAATGATGAAGTTATATCATATGGGATAACCCATTAACAATAACCTAAAAATAGATGCAAGAAAACCAGATATAGCAGACCAAAAAACAAACAAACAAAAAAAAAAAAACAAAAGTACCATTGATTGCTGAAATTGTTGCACCCAGCAATTACATACTGAGATACACAACATTTTACAATATTAGGATTTGCAAACAGAAATGAGAGGAATGTGGAAGAAAGATACCCAGGCAGTTCCAATAATAGTAGCAGCAATTGGAATAGTAAAAAAATAAAATAAAATCACAGTCATATTTAAAAATGCTATCAATACATGTAACACCCATATAAACTGCAGAACGCTGCAATTCAGGGCACATTATGGGTGCTAAGAGGAGCACTCTTGGCAAGCATCAAAGACTGAAGCAATACTAATTTCTTGAACTTTAATCATACCCTGTCCAAGGAATGCTATCCATTCCAGTCATGGTATTAGAAACTCAAGTAGTTGGAGAAATTAAACCAGCAATTATATGCCTTCAAAAGCTATTTTACACAAGGGGGTGGGAGCCCTCTTACAACCCCATGTGGACACGATGAAACAGCTAAGGTGTACAAACACAAAGAGATAGAAGTTACAATATGAATGTGGGCATTGGCAAGGTACAAATGGTCTGCTAGATCCACTTTCCTTATAATGATTATAAACCACATCAGCAGCAATTGTTTATGATCTTCAACAGCTTTTTTTTATTAATTGTGATTCAATGAAATGTGCTTTCAGAAAACTTAGTATGCAGTGATTTTTTTCAATGATTTTTGAATGAGTGAAAATGGCATTCAGTGAAATGCATTGTGACCATATATGACTTTATATATACGTATATGTAAACGTGTATATATGTTATAAAAGTATTTATTAGAATTGTAAAATACCTATATATGGTTTAATTCAGGCTATTGAATGTAAATAAGATTGGCTAGTATTTAACTAAGCTGGAAAATCAATTGCACAGATATCCAACTGCATGTCTGTGTGAATGGTAATAATGTTGAAGCTAGAGTGTAATGTATGTGTTAATGAACTGAATAATCATTTTGCATGTGTGGTGCATTTATCTGATTTTAAGTGATTGATTGTATCTCTTGGGATTTATACTGTTTTGGGTATTGTCTCTGTATTGCAGGGAATCATTGTTAGTGCTTTTTAGTGTGCACAAGAAGAGATTCCTCTCTTTAAAGAGACTTCACCATTCTTCAAGTTGTTGTAAACATGGGGCTCATACACTTAAGATAGAGGGGCTGGGGGGCTTTCCCTCCTGCAAAAAAAAAAAAAAAATAGTTTGCACAGGTTGTGGTGTACTTTTGGTATATATATATATATATATATATATATATATATATATATATATATATATATGTATATTTACCTTAGCACTGAAGCCCAGATAACCGAGACAAAAGCACTGAACAGACTAAGGTACCAAATGGGAAAATATTGGAAGTTTAACACAGGAAAAGAGTAGGTTGGCCAATATGGTGATCTTTGCCTTTTCCACACTGTAGTGCAATCTCGGAGTTGGCATATTTAAGTAAGAGGAGTGTGGGGGGGGGGTCTGTGGGACGACGGCCCCCAGTTGGATGGGTGGAAGTTAGTGTGGTTTGTTTTTGTGGTGGTGTTGGGTGACTGACTGTTCTCCCGGTGTGAGGATACGATAGTTTGTATGTTCAGTAACCTGGTCTGTTCGGTGCTTTCATCTCAGTTATCTGGGCTTCGGTCTTAAGGTAAGGCAATCTACTGAAGTAGATCCATATATATATATATATATATATATATATATATATATATATATATATATATATATATATGTATGTATATATATATATATATGTGTGTGTGTGTTCACTGACTTGTGCATATGAGATTCTACCTTGTCATGTTATTCTGCTTGTTGTTGTGTCAGTGTTTTTATTTTTGACCTTTGCTTACTTAAATATAAATATTGCATAGAAATTATGACTGATGCATTTGTTTTAATGGAAAAAACTAATTTAGCAGGAGTGTTAATCATTTTTATTAAAGCAACTGCAGCTCTCCTTCCTTCAATATTGATGTGATATTGGAGGTGATTATAATTAAGGAGTTGTGGAGTGCAAAGGTCAGGGTCATACTAACATAATAAATGCATTTAAATGAAAGATCATTTTTTGTTAGCGTATTTAAACAACATGAAGCCATTGTCAAAAATTTGCATTAGTCTGTATTATCTGAGAATATTCTATACCAGCAAATAAGCTACCATTTTTACAGTAAATGAGAACACCTGGTTAACCAATTACAATTATAACCATAGACTATATATCTATATATCTATAGCTAGCTAGCTAGCTAGCTAGCTAGATAGATAGATAGATAGATAGATAGATAGATAGATAGATTAAACTGTGGAACCTAGGAGTTATCCCAAAGAAACATCTTTTCAGACATTTTCCCACTCTGAGAAATAATCTCAGATGATGACAATCTTTAAATTATTTTTAATCTAGGACTCTACACTTGCAACCAATAACTGCAACTATTAGCACTTTTTGTACTGGGTATCACTGTCCTCTGTAGGTTTGTGTTAAGGATCATTTTATTTAGTCTACAAAAATCTCCACATGTAAAGCAAACATGCTGGTTGAGCAATATTAGGGAAGCTGAGTCATTATTTTACCTTCAAAATCATGCCATTTTACTTCTTTATATAGAATAGAGCAAACTGAAGTTTATTTTTCCTGTACCATACTTATAGCAGATGTTATGTTAAATAGCCTTTAAATATCAGCATCTTGCCTGCTACTTCAGAATATACAAAGCTGGCATTTACAGCCTTCCAAGTGGTTAACAATAAGTTGCAATTTAATGAAGAATTACAGAGTAAATTTAAGGGTTACATTAAAATATCCTTGATGCATTTAATAAAAGCAATATGTTAAGTTAACTTTTTTTATTTTTCCCAGATCAATTAAGTTAAAGCCCTTTAATTGTGGATAGTATATCCTTATGAGAAGTAATCTCAGACTTAGAGGGATTTGTAGACACAACGTTAAAACAACAGTCCTTTGTGGAGAAGTCAGTTAAAAGCACTTACCAATTTTTTAACCTTGGCAGATTTGCCTTTAATCTTTTGAAGTGCTGTTGGTTTTGATTTTTTACTTAGAGATTTTATATATAAACATAGAATAACTGTAGTTATTTTTGTCATTCACAGCTAACTTATGTTTTGTCTTTAATTTTATTTGTCTAATGTGTATAGCATCTCCACTGGGTTTGACTTTGAAGCTTTTTCCATTTCCTGTGCTGCCTACTTAGTGTATTTAATGATCACTCTATTATTATTGTTTTGTGAATTCAGGATATAATATACCAGTATTATTTCTGTCAGCTGTGTTTTCCTAGAATGACATTTTAGCTTCAGCTTTCAATAGACAACACTTTTCACACTATCATTTGACAATACTTTCTCTTGTTCTCTTCATGGCACATAGGTTATAACTGTTTTACAAAAAAGAAAAAGGAAGCCAATCTATCAGTAGCACAGAGGTCTAATGAGAAAATGCAACATATTTTATTAAATGGCTATGGCAATACAGGTTCCTCTGGAAAATATAAAATAAATATGCTGTACAAGGTTCCCAGGTGATGTGTTGTTAAAAACACTATGCATAGACAATGAAATACTGAAGTAATTGATAATTAAATAAAGACAGTGCTAGCTAAGGCTGCCAAGAAAGTCATTGCTCTGTGAGGGTCCAGAATTAGATAAAAAAATTGCAAAGAAACTGCACCCACTTACATGGAAGGAATAACAGAATCACATACTCATCTACTTGATGCTATTAGACTTTCATGTGGATTTAATGAGCTTTGAACAGATCCATGCTGTCCTGCATTACTGACCCTGTTACATAAAATGGCCCCATGAATTGTCCATTCCATGGTCCTGACATTACTTTCTTTTTAAGGCTTCGCTAACACCTTATTGAACTAGTCCAGACTATTGAAAATCCATGCATACCTTCATTATGTGTAATGAAAAACAAGATGACCGAAACCCATTTCACTGACTGAAACCAATTTCACTGAATCATAAATCACTGAAAATATTCAATACAAGAAAACACAACATAAACTAGAGTTTTTGCAGGGGAGCAAGCCCCATTGCCCGCCACACCCCCATAACCCCATAATTACATATATTATGGCTACACAACCGCTAATTAACTGTGTATGGTACCTTTTCTTTTCTCAAGAGATTGCGGAGCTCTGGATTTTGTATATATAATTAATTATATAATTAATAGGGTACCCCTACACATGGGGAGCAGCAGGGCTTGCCCCGCCTGCAAAAACACTATTTTATGATGTATTTTCTTATGTTAACTATTATCGATGATTTGTGAATCAGTGAAATGGGTTTCCATTAACTGGGTTTTTAGTAAATTGCTTTTCAGTCAGATTGTTTTTCAGTCATATTTTGTTTAAATCAAATTATTTCAAATATTTGATTTTCAGTCAAGTACAGTTCAATCAAATGACAGTAAGCCCTCTACCATTGCTAAGCAAATAACAAGCACGCCATTCTTTGATAGATATTATGGTCATTAACCAGCATGACAGACTTCCTTACCTTCAAATCTTGCAACTCATGTTTAACGACAGTTCACCAGTACACTTTTAATAGTCAGCAACAAGACCTTATCTTCACTCTGTCCTGGTTACTATGAAATATTATTCCCCTAGAGGGGAATGCATTGCTCTTTTTAATTTAAACTGAACTTCATTTATCTGTTTATGATACCGTTCTTTCATAACCAAATTCTTACCTCTCTTACTAAACTCTAAAACTAACATTTTTTTCTTTATTAGCTTTAATGGTGGTCATTGACTTTAATTCACTTTGGAGCTTAAATAATTCCTAAGGTTCAGTGACAGAAGATGTGATATGTAGACAATTACTAGTGACTCAAAAGTCATGTATTCCTCAATTTCTGAAACCTTATAATTACAAAACATGTCAAACTTGACCATGACTAGAAAAGCTTTTTGTGTAGGGGCAGTTCCCCCTGCACCCATGCAGCTTGTGTCCTTCACATTCCCTCTACTTATATATACCAACTCCATTGCTGTACCTTGAGGAAAAGATACATCCTTCCACCAGCTATTGCCACTTTTCCCCATTTTGCAATCTTTAATGGTCTTTCTATTGCAACTGAACTATATGGGCTTCCCTTTTATGTTATTGTAATTTCATATGCAAAAGTATTTATTTGTTTATTTCATTTTTCTATATATTTTGTTTACTGTATGGTCAGCTGTGCTCAGGACAATTTCATAACAGGTCCAGGAGTGGTGTTTGCTTAAGTGACTGGTTCAGTGTCCCAGTGCAGCAAAGGGAGGCTGGAGGAATCTAACCCTACTAATCTAAACTGCAGGCTCATAGCCTTAGTCCTCATCTCTGAACTGTCAGTACTTCAGCATCTTCAAAGGTTCTTAGACTCAGGAGTTGGTAACTTTGATAACCTTTAGTTGGTATTCCTTAAACTTTGCTCCAGTTTTATTTTCTAACCAATGAACCTTCATTTATAGTCTATGGATTTCTCCCAACATCTTTCCTTCAGTTCAGAAATTAGCTTCACTTGTAGCCATTTTCAGTTCGACTAAACACTCTTAATTTTGTTACTTTAGGCTTTCTTTGATTATTTCTACCATGGCAAAACTATCTGAAAAATGCTACATTTTGCATGGCCACTGCAGTCCGTGCAGGTCACTCATTGCTTAATTTTAAATCATGCTGCTTGAGTTGAGCAGTTCTGATATCTTCATTTCTTTTATAGACCATGAAGCTTATTTAGTCTGTTAAGACTTGATGTGCATTTAGTTTTACATAGTACTGTTAGATTTGACACACAATACATTGCATTCTGTATGATGTCCACTACGTTCTCATTTTCACATACTACTGGTGAATTTGTTTTACTTTTATGCTAAACCTGTGCATTTTCATATGTCTCGATTTTCTGCATTTCTGAATTTCTGCTTGTGTTATAGCTGAAAAATGTGCATTTGGATCAGTTCACCACCAAGTTTACTTATTTATTTATATTTCTTTGTCAAGGTAGTACACTGATCATGATTGACCATTTGTAGGCATAGCCTTGGTGAAAGAAGTATTTGATAATTAGCAGACTAAGAAATAGTAACATTCAAATGAAAATACTAGAATATCGAAAACAAAAGAAAAATAAAGAAGGACACCAGTGTGTACCTACGTCTTCTGTTCTTGAAAACTGGGGTCTCCCAAAACTGATTGGTCCTGGAATCAGCTTTTCTCCTTTTCATAGATAGTGTCAAATAATATGTGTTGTCTTGGCTTTAAAAATGTAAATAGCTGTCTATTTCATCAGACATGAAGAATGTAAAATTGTTTTAATTAATGATGTGGACTTATTTGTGGTTATTATGCTCAGTGTTTTCTCCACAATATGAAATATAGTATTATTTGAGCATTCTGCAGCCTGATTCAAGAGGAATTTCCGGCTGTTTGATTTGAAATATGTCTAATTTCTATGGAGTGTACTGAACTAGAACTGGTACTATTGTTTCCTTTCTGTTTGCCTGCGACTGTTATCTGGTCTGAGAGATATAAGTAACCTATGTGGAATGTATTGCATTAGAGCCACTGCTGTCATCTTTCCTTCTTTTGGTTGGACAATTGTCCTTACTTTTAGAAATTCTAACTGACAGAGGAAGTTGGATCAAGGTGCCTGAGCTGTGTTATACATTGTATTCCATCCTGAGATTTCAGTTATCAACCATAAATTAAGAATTTGGAAAAAACAAACACCGATATTGGTAGAGTTTTTCTGCCAATGATCTAGCTGTATAAAACATTTTTTTCTTGTGCAACTTCAACACTGCTCTGTTGATATAAAGAGCAAAGTAAACAGTTTTCAAATGTCCATTTGACAAAGATAGTTCCAGTTGCATTGTGACTTAAGGATTATTTTTCTATTGACGGGCATTCTCACAGTATTGGTGTGACTCTTGCAATACACTCTTTTAAAGAGTGAGAGACTTTTTGACCAAGAATCATTATAATAATCTTGGTTGTTGATTAAAAGAGTGATCGATAATTTAGGTCTTGGTGTCAGGTTAGTAGTCTGACTGGCAGAAAATTATCTTGAATGCAAGTAAGGTATAGTGTCACTGGAAAGGTATTAGTAGACTCCTGGAAGTCTATGAGAAACAGTTTGGTTAAGTCTCAACTACTGTTGATAAATTACTGCTGCAAGACATTGGCCTCAGATCAAGTCTGATGAAATCTTGGGATGTCAGTGATTATAAATTTATTCTGGAGCTGACAATGTGCAGCTTATTTGGGTATGATAAGTGCTTGTCCTGACCTAAGACAGTAGTGTGCATTTGCTGTAAGTTGTTAAGGCTAATCAACCTCTTACATACATATTTTGGTAGCAATAATTGGGTCTTGAGCTCTGTAATCCCTGCTATCCTTTACAGATGGAATGTTAGACTTTCATTAATTGCTTAAATAATGCACTTTGCATACTATTGAAAACCCTCTGAGTACTATAGTTACCTTAATTTTCTACTTTTTATCTTTTTCAGCATTTGATGTTTTCTAAGTTATATTTTGGTATCTGAAATATAAGTAGAAATACTTTTTTGGCCTTGCAAAATGTTTTAAAGTCCAGAAACTTAAATCTATTTATTTATTGATTATGTTTACTTTTAATTAAATCAGCTGAATTCTAGTCACACAGAAACTCTTCAGTGTAACATTTAATATAACAATCCTTTATTTAATTTCATAAAGTATCATCTTGAAAGAAGAAAAGATCCTCATATAATTAATTATTTTAGCCTGCGATGCACAACCCAAAATATTGAACAAAAGTTACTGCTACCTAGTTAGGTTTTATTTCAAAATGTTAAGTTGCAGGCCTTGATTAGCTGAGGCAATCTTTCCTAAATGGAACATAGAAAAATTAATAAGTAAGTGTTGCATCCCATTTTGTGACTATGTGCTCTACTCTTCTGGAACATTTCTTATATGTGTGACCTTTGAGCCATAACATATACATGTGTACTATTATGCATTTTTATACGTTTATACCCATCTATCATCAGAAAGAGCTTCTTAAAGAACTGGAATCCAGTCTTCATTTCAGTTAAATGCAGAGGCAGATATTAGGAGAACACTATATATATATATATATATATATATATATATATATATATATATATATATATATATATATATATATACATATATATATTTATCCTTCATCGCTGCCTCTCGTTTATTCCTAATATATCTAGATGGTTTCTAATAGCTATAACAAATCATTCCAAAAGTAAATTTAATAACAATGAGGATGGAGTTATATAAAGTTTCCTTATATGATTTAGAAGCTGAGAGGGGAAAGGCACATCTACTCCAGTCCCTTTCATTAGAGTGAGAATTACTTAACTGGATATGCTTGACAGAGTCTAGGAAGATAGCAACATTTTTCAGTGTGGCAAAGATGATGTATAGACCAATGAATAGTTCATTGCTTTTCAGCATGCATCACAGTCAAGCAGGGTGTTTTATACACTTTTGCTTTTAAACATTTGCTGGAGCTTTCCTCCTTAGGTCTCTGTAGAGAAATGCCTTGGTTGTCAAACTCAGTCAACAAAGTGAGATTAAGTTGGATGATATGTCTAAGATTGTAAATTTTATCTGGTCTTCCAGGAAAAATAAAGGTCTTTCATATTTTCTTCTATAACCACAGCTGCTGAATACCTGCAGCTAATTGAAAAAATCAATCTCTACACACCAATGATATAGCTAAGACTGTAAGTTTGATAGATTAGTCAAGATCCTTATAGCCTCTCAGAAAGATTTACCTTTATATGGCATGTGCAGTGATAGTCACAAACAACTTATTTGTTGAAAATGCATTACACTCCACTGTTTGTAAAGTTCTGTGGATAGGTTTGTATCATTCCCTTATGATGTTGAATGTTACATAGCAGTAAGCAAGACAGGTGTAAACTCTAATCCTTAGGTTCAGCTATACTGATGTTTAATGCAAGTAGTTCAAATCATACAGAAGTTCATTACTTTTCTCCAGATGGCAAGCATATTTTTACATGGATCTCCTCTAAAAAGCCAAAGCTTATATTCAAAGTAATTTAATCTGTTTACCCTTCCTTTCCAAATGGATAGGCACACAGTTATAAACAGGACCTTGCAATACTGACCTAGTCAAGAAAACAAATAACTAAATAATTTTTCCATTGTCTCCCTATTTCCCATCCATCTACTATAATCCAAATCAAATGTGTTCTGTTTATATTTCCCAAATTAACTGTATTGCCCACTATCACCCTCTGATATATTAGTTCACTTGGTTTAATTTCTTCAAGTCTTTTCAGTTTCTAATACCATGACGAGAATAGACCCTATTCCAAAGTTAGGGTATGATTCAAGTTCATAAACTTAGCATTGTTTCACTCTTTGATGTTAGTCAAAAGTACTTTACCAGCACCTGCAATGTGCCCAGAACTGACTTCTTCTGCAATTCATATGGAGGTGCATGTATCAGTAACATATCTAAATGTTTGTTTGTCTTTCGGCTTTTTCCCAGTAAGGGGTTGCCACAGCAGAACTCTGGTCTGCTAATGATTGGCAGTAGATTTTTACGAAACGCCGAGGTGCCAGCTCAACGCCCAACCTTCAACGTAGGCACGCCCATTTATGCACGCATGTCTTTCGAACGCTACCCAACCATGGGGAGGACATGCAGACTCCACACAGAAGGCACTCTCAAGCCAAGAATTGAACGGGAGAACCTCTTGCTGTGAGGTAACAACGCTACCACTGTACCACCACGGAATATATCAGTCACATATCTAAATACAACTGTGAATTCTTTTTTTTTTTTACAACTGGAAATTCTTTTTTTATTAGACCCATTGCTCCTACTACTATTGTAACTGTCTGGGTTTCTTTCTTCCACATTGCTATAATTTCTGCCTGCAAATCCTAATATTTTATGACTTTTTGTGTCTCTCAGTAATGAGAGACTGTAATTGATAGGAGTGACAATTGCAATAAGTAATGTCACTTTTAACTTTTTTCATGGCTACTAAATCTGGTTTTCTTGCATCTTTATTTGGAATTGTTTGATCCCACGTGATGTACACTTTATCACTCTCTATAATACTTTGCAGTTTATGTTTTCAATGCTTCTCAACTACTTTTGTATTAAGGGTTCTCCTATGACACTCTTGGCTAGCTCTACAATGGACATACTGATGGATTAATATAGACCTATGAATATATGAACCTAGATACATAAATGTTGTTATATAAAATATGTTCACTTAATTTGAATGTTATGGACTCCACTGTTCAGGGCACTGTCGTATTAATAGGACAAATGTAAAACATAACCTTCCACATAAAATTATGCAACACCGAGTCAGATGTGAAGTGCGAATATCAGGGGGTATGATCAGACTCTATGCTTAGCCTCATATTGCACATTCTTAAGTGAAGCATATCATTCTCTTTCCTTTCCACTTAATATTATGTTAACAACTAATTAAATAATGAAACTAAATAGGCCCTGCATAAAGGATTCTAAATGTCAATACTATGGTATACCCTCCCAGTGGTGGCAAGTATAGCTGCATAAGTTATGCGCAGGATGCAAACACAGCTTGATGAAATTTTCTGAGTCCCTAAAAAGTACATTGTTGCAGTACATTTCTTAAAACTGGATGGCTGCCATTTAGCACACAAGGCACATATTTAGCTAATGTGCTATTCTGTAAGTTACTCCACATGGACCTTTGTGGATCCTTGAACAGAATATTACACATGCAGCCAAAACATTAATGTTATGATTCAGTGTTTTTGATCCTTGGCCATTCATCAGTAAACATTGTTTGCTCATATGAAGACTTTTCTGCTGTTGATCTTAATCTTTGCTACTCATTTGTATCCGCAGTGAAGAATCAGCAAATGTTAGATCCTTTATGGTGAAATTCAGTTCCTTACTATAAGAAGAGCATAAGGTGATTATACAGATGCTTTTACTCAACTGTTTTGGACGTACACAGACACAGTGATTTGATGGCTATGAAGAATTTTCTTTTCCATCCATATTAAACTGAGTACCACTTCTTGTAATTTGTGCCTTTTACTGTTTGTCCTTCTGCTGTATATACTCTGCTGACTCCTGAGTAATTTTACTGTTACTAGCTCATGACTGAAAAGAGGTCCATGTTGGCCAGGGTATCTGTTCTTAACTAAATAAATAAATAAGTAAAGATAAATAAAATAAATAACACTCGGAAGACATCCATACACAAAGCTGTATCCAATTAGTAGGGAACTTGGTTGTGCCTAGTAAAACATGGAGCATTGTCACATTCAGTATACCTAAACATGTTTGCTAATAGATGCTACATCATAGTATCATAAGATCATAGGAGATTACTAGGCTATCGACCAGGAAGTCATTTTAAGCCTAGCCATTTCATCCCAATGTAATACCATAGAAATGCTAGTCAATATCCACGATTGCATTTAGTGATGACTGCCCATGTCTAGGAGGGTTGTGGGCTCTATCCCCAGTAAGAATCTATGGTGCCTCATGCACTTGTCCAGGTTCCTCTTGAACAGTGTCATAGAGGTGCTCTGTTTCACTGGAATTGGTAGCCTGTTCCAAAGACATGGCAGTCGATGGGAGATAAATCTCTTCCTCCAGCATGTGCTATTTAAGTTGCAGGCCATATTTAGGTCCCTGGAACTGGTAGCCCTAGTCCCATTTGATTTACAGATATGCGGCAAGTTCAATAGGTTTAGGTTTTGGATTGCTCTGTAGGCCAGGCTAAGTCTCCCCCAAGAAGTCTAATCGATATGAAGTATTGTGACAGGGATTTAGTTGGTCTTTGTAAGGCACATGCTGGAGTCCCTTGATCTTCTTTGTTAGAAACCTCTGAGGACTCTCCAGTTGCTGCAGGTGCTTAGTATGGTACATGCTAAACAGGGTGTTGTAGTTAATTATGCGCCAGATAAGTGCCGAGTATAGGGGGGTTTATAACTTCTTTTGCTCTGGAGGTGATGACTTTACTAATCAAGTGTGCTATGTAGAAAGCTTTCCTTACTACAGAGGACCAGGGGCAGCTCGTGGCATCGGGCTGCCGGACTGCAGCCCCCTCAACATAAAAAAAAATAGAAAGGAAAATAAAAAAAAATATATATTTTTTAAAATTTCGCGGACTTCGCGCATGCGCAGTAGTCCCGACTACTGTCGGTCTATGCGCATGCTCAAGGCAGTCCGGCAGTCCCCATAGGGGGACACAAGGAGACATCTGTGCACTTTTAAAGTGCACAGACTCGCTAGGATTATGGGTCGCGTCCAGACTGCAAGAGCAGCAGCAGGACTAGGGAAGGAGCATTGGGATCTCGTCGGTCTTTCCTTGGGATCTCGCGGGTCTTTGAGTATTGCACGGGAAGGATGTACATTAGCTGGATATATTCAGGTAAGTGTATGGTGCTTTCTACCTTTATTTGTGTGTGTATGGTGCTTATGCTTTACTGGAGTTTGTGTGTGTATGGTGCTTATGCTTTACTGGAGTTTGTGTGTGTGTATGGTGCTTATGCTTTACTGGAGTTTGTGTGTGTGTATGGTGCTTATGCTTTACTGGAGAGAGAGTTTGTGTGTGTATGGTGCTTATGCTTTACTGGAGAGAGAGTTTGTGTGTGTGTGTGTATGGTGCTTATGCTTTACTGGAGAGTGTGTGTGTGTGTGTGTGTGTGTGTGAAAATGCCCCAGGTGGTGTGGTAGGGAATACCTCAGGCTTGAACCCTGTACCCTGTATGCAGGTGTTAAAGACTTGAGTTCCCTACCCACCACCATTTGTAAAAAATTGCAGATTTTTGCCTCATATTCGATCTGATCTGTTCCTCATAATATCTGTGGTTTGTAAATGTTGCAGTGCTTGATATTTGATGGTGTAGTAGTAGCATTGTTGCCTCACAGCTGCAGGTTCTGGGGTTTGATTCTTGGTTGGGGTTCCTTCTTTGTGGGGTCTGTATCTTCTCCCTGTGTTTGTGTGGGTTTGCTTTTGTGTCCTCCCATGTTACAAAGACATGTCTGCATTATTTCTTCCTGGGCCTCTGCTAAAAATTGTTTATTTGTTCCAAGTCAGACTGTCCTGATTAAAAAATAAAATTGACAGGCATTTGAATTTCAGACTTAAGGGTTTCTGAATGTTTACTTCCTTGCATATTTGATGGTGCAGTGGTAGTATTGTTGCCTCACAGCTATAGGTTTTCTGGTTTGATTCTTGGTTGGGGTGGCTTCTGTGTGGAGTCTGCATCTCCTCCATGTGTTTGTGTGGATTTGCTCTGGTGCCCTGCCATTTTACAAAGACGTGTCTGCAGTTTTAATCCCTGCTGAAAATTGGTTTTGTTCTGTCCGCAGTAAAATTGACAGGCATTTGAATTTCAGACTTCAGGTTTCTGAATGTTTAAGTCCTTGCATAATTGATGGTGCAGTGATAGTATTGTTGCCTCACAGCCATAGGTTTTCTGGTTTGATTCTTGGTTGGGGTGGCTTCTGTCTGCATCTTCTCCCTGTATTTGTGTGGATTTGCTCTGGTGCCCTGCCATTTTACAAAGACGTGTCTGCAGTATTAATCCCTGCGTCTCTGCTGAAAATTGTTTTTGTTCTGTCCGCAGTAAAATTGACAGGCATTTGAATTTCAGACTTCAGGTTTCTGAATGCTTAAGTCCTTGCATAATTGATGGTGCAGTGGTAGTATTGTTGCCTCACAGCTATAGGTTTTCTGGTTTGATTCTTGGTTGGGGGTGGCTTCTGTTTGGAGTCTGCATCTCCTCCCTGAGTTTGTGTGGATTTGCTCTGGTGCCCTGCCATTTTACAAAGACGTGTCTGCAGTTTTAATCCCTGCGTCTCTGCTGAAAATTGTTTTTGTTCTGTCCGCAGTAAAATTGACAAGCATTTGAATTTCAGACTTCAGGTTTCTGAATGTTTAATTTCTTGCGTAATTGATGGTGCAGTGGTAGTATTGTTGCCTCACAGCTACAGGTTTTTTGGTTCGATTCTTGGTTGGGGTGGCTTCTGTCTGCATCTCCTCCCTGTATTTGTGTGGATTTGCTCTGGTGCCCTGCCATTTTACAAAGACGTGTCTGCAGTATTAATCCCTGCGTCTCTGCTGAAAATTGTTTTTGTTCTGTCCGCAGTAAAATTGACCGGCATTTGAATTTCCAACTTCATGTTCTTCAGAATACATAGTAGCACAACCTTTTTTTTTAGCAATTTTCTAAGTTTATAAGATGAATATTTTAAATTTGTCCCTATTTTTGGGACTGTATTCCCCCATTATTGGCTTTGCCCAGGTTTTTGTGCTAAGGTTGACAGCTATGGCAAGAACTGAATTCACTGAATATGTTTGAGGGCTGTATTCCCTCATTACTGGGTTTGTCCAGGTGTTTTGTACTAAGAGGTTGACAGCTATGGTGAGAACTGAATTCACTAAATGATAGCCATTTAAGTTTCAGTCTTCCTCTCTTTTACAAAGCAGCTGATGTGGCGTAGTGGTATGTTACTCTGACTGTTTTTTGCTCAGGGACCTTGGCAGTAAAATATATGGTGGCAACACAACATTTTATTCTAGCAACTTTCCAAGATTATACAAGCAATGTTTAATGTGTCCCTGTTTTTGGGCTTTTGACCCCCCCCCCAATACATTTTGGCTTTTTCCAGTTTTCTTGAGCAGCGAAGTTGAGATGCAGTTAAGTATTGAGTAGATTTTACAAGGAACTGAGAGCTGCAGGGGAATAGAAGTTTAGTGCTTTGCCAAGTTAATACAATAGCACAACAGGTTGTGTACTTGCTTTTGATGCAGAAGGTTGTGGGTTCTACTCCCACAAGGGGTGGATGCTGCCATACTGAGAATGTTCTCCTTGGTGAAGATACTAACTATGAGTTCGTTATCAGTTTGCCATCCATTTCCTCTTGCAATATTATTACTAGCTTATCATTTTTTAATGTAATATAGGCAATTTATTCCTGAGGGGCAACAGACACTTTATTTTTCGATGAAACCATGAAATATAAAGGTGATTGCTAGCAGCAACCGCTTCATTAGTTACGGATTTCTTTAATGTGGAATTATTTAGATGACTGACTTCAGAGATTGTGCATATTTACTGATAATGGACTGTAGAATTGTGCATATTTACTGATAAAGGTGGACTGTAGAATTGTGCATATTTACTGATAATGGTGGACTGTGGAATTGTGCATATTTACTAATAATGGTGGACTGTAGAATTGTGTATATTTACTAATAATGGTGGACTGTGGAAGTCTGAGTAGACTTTTTATGATAAATGTTCTCAACTGGGCAGTTTTGCCATTATGGGTGCATATGGTTTGTTTCATTGCTTACTGGAAAAATGTTCAAAACAAATTTAAAACACCCTGTAACAAGTGTACTGTATTGTACAAGGAATATAATTTTAGTACAATGAGGAAGGTGTATCAAAGAGCACATGTATGTTTCATATGCAAGGAGCCTATGATTCGAAAACAGCCCAAAATTAATCTTTATCTGCCACTGGCAAAATGTATTTTCTTTGAATGTGGGTTTCAATGCTGTTTCAATGAATGTGAGTTTCAAGGGCAGAGAAGTTTTAACGCTAAGTTTTCATTGTGAGACTGCATTGCTTTGTTTAACAGATGACTTAGTGTTTGTGCTGTAAAATACAAAATAAAACTTTCAAATGAAGTCCAACTCATCATAGAAGTAAAGCAGTATGCACATTAGTGTTGATGGTAAATGGAGTGAAATAGCCAAGTATAATGGTTCATTGGAATGGCTGCAGAGGCTCCATTCAACCATTATTTTGTCAGGGGGGAAGGGCAGCAAACTCAGACAGGCCCAGCTGAACTATACCTCCCAACTGTCCAGATTTTCAAAGAATGAATAGATTTTTGCTTCTTATTTTTGGTTTGTTGTTCATAAAATTTGTAGTTTTAATTCCTAAATGATTTGCCAGAAGTCACTCAATAAGTTTCAGACTTCATAACCTTCAGAAAAATGCATGTTAAAGTAAGAGCTGTTCTATCAACTGTCTCAATTTATACAAGAGCAATTTTTAGTACTGTTTATATGTGCCCCCAATATATTTGGCCTTGTTCAGATTTACTGCATTAACAGGTTGAGAGGTACATGCAAATAAATTGCTTTATAGAATTAGGCATAGCCAACCTCTCAACTGTCCCCAATTTTTGGCTCAAAATGTTGCTCTTCCCCCTTATAATCCCTCCGCAAAATAGCAATTTTGGAAGAAAACATGGAGGGTTTACAATTAAGAAATAACTGTTATAGATTACTTGAAATGCATGTAGATTCTTTTATATTTTGTCAGCTGCTCAAGGTAGCAGTACTAATATTAAAGTGTCCCTTCTTTGACAGGTAGCAGCTGTATTGTGTGTCTATTTTATATTTTTGCATCACATTTTTGTCCATTTTTCATAAAATTGTGTTTTTTGGCAAATTAGTGACAAATCACTAAAGACTGAAGTTAGAAAATGACAGACATTTGAGTTTCAGATTTTATACCCTTCAGAAAATTCATACTAATGCAAGACCTATTCTATTATCTTTCTAAGTTTATTAGAGCAATATTTAAAAATTGTCCTTATTGTTGGGCCTTTGTCCCACTTCTGTGTATGGCTTTGTCCAGATTTCTTGCTCTTGAGGTTGAGAAGTATGACAAATGTGTCAGGGCCATCACAGTCAGCCAGAGAGATTTCAAATTGTAACATGCTTGTTGCACCCCACTCCCCCATGTAGTGACTCTGGATGTGTCCAAGCAAGGCAAGGAGTAATTGTATCTACCTTGGATGGGGAGGACACACTGCATAAGTACTACAGTGGCTTTTCATCTGTCCTTGATTTTGCAGAATGGTCTGGTTTCTGTCATATTTTTGTACTGTTGATTTATGCTTATTACTCAAAGTGCCTGTTGCTCTGTGTTTTTAAGTAGCAATGCTTTAATGACCATAAGGTAAGCTTGTCTGAGATTGTAAGATGCAAGTAAGCTTTAATAAGCATACTGTTAAAGAATTGCCAACATTGAAAGCCTTTCTGTTGTTGCCATGCAGAGAATAATTGACTAGATAATGTATAAGCCTTGGGTATTAAAGGACAGGATTCCATTATTTTAAAAAGCTCATTACACTTGTTGGAGACTTCCAGTCATCTCTACAGACTTTACCCGTAAACTAAACAGAATGCCAATCATGTGTGGTCCATAACCTGTACAGTAATCCTTTAAGCAATGTATCTTGAGCTTGTTTCTTGTTTGCTTTTCATTTTTACTTTTATCATGTTTTCCCATGAAACAAGTTGTCAGGCAGCAGGTCTTTTTTGGATAAGAAACATTTTTACAAGTGGGGGCATCACATAGATTTCTAGTTTCAGCATGTTACTTGGTACTTTAATAAAGCTGAATATATTATAATTAGGACTGCAGTGCAAGGAGAAGTGGTTTGAGTTGAGTGCTTCTGGTTTTTCTTATACTTGATTTTGACTGGCATTCCAGTAATGTATTTAAAAAGTAATTTATTTTTTCATGCCTCACAACCTTTTGTTTCCATTTAGATATTAAGTAAGCTGTCATGCAGCCAATGCATTGAAATATTTTTATTCTTCTACACTTATTTTTGTCTTGATTGGACTTTCATAATGATGGTTTGCCACCCAGGGCAGCGTATTTAATTAAAGTTAGTTTTTTGTGGTTTTGTGCATAGCTCCTCCCCTTTCTGGTTGACCACACACCCCTTGACCCCACCCATTCAGCTGTCTCCTGCAGCCCCCCTGTGATTTGAAGTCACCAGCCGCCACTGCAGAGGACACAGGCTGGTTGAAGTTAAGGTCACAGTCAACTTGTGATCCCAGGTCCCTTATCACTTCATGGGTACTTAGGGTATTGTTTCTTTGATACTGTGAGTGGACATTGTTTTCACTGAAGAGAATGATGATGCATTTCTTTGCATTCAGTTTGAGACCATGACTAAAACACCAATCATTGGTCTGTGTGAGACCCTCCTAGAGTGTACTGACATAATTTGAGGATTAAATTATTGCACCTAGTTTGCAGTGTTCTGCAGACTTGGTCAGCCACAACCCCTTAGTTTTGACCTGAGATTCTGAAAAGTATATATCAAAGAGTAGGGGACCAGCATAGACCCCTGTGGCACCCCACTGGTAACAGGTCTGCTGGGCGATGTGGAGTCACCCACTTTCATAGTGTGTGTCTGGTTTGTGTGCCAGTTGGCAACCCATCTTATAACAAAAAGGTTTACAATCAGTTTGCTAAGTTTATAGGTTATGCCTGAATGTGAGATTGTGTTGAAAGCCTTTATCAGGTTGATGTATGCTGCATGCACATATTTGCCCTCATCAATGGCCTTGGTCACATTTTCAAAGAAATCCACCAGATTTAAAAGGCAGGATCTACCCTTCACAAAATCAAATTGGGTAAGATCCAGGGTTTGGAAATCATTTATGTCTTTACTTATGAGGTCCATAATGATACGTTCCATGGCCTTACAGATGAGGCTGGTCAGGCATATGGGTCTGCAGTTCCCCAGCTCTGTTACTAGGCTGCCTTTGTGGAGGGGAATAACTGCTGCTGTTCTCCATTCCACAGGAACAAAGCCTGTGGTTAGGCTATGATTGAAAAGGGTACTTAGTGGTGATGGTAGTTCATGTTTTAGCCTGTTTAGAAGACAGCCTGGGATGTCATTTGGTCCCATTGAGGCTGTGTTTTCTGCCTTGGACAAGGCTTTGATGACCTGCTCTTCCAATATGTAGGGTGGGGGGAGCTTGGGTGAAGGTTTATTGTACATTAGGAGGGGATAAGTGAGTGAAATTTTCACCAAACCTATACACTAGCAGGTTCTCTATCTCTGTGGGATCAGTGTGTGTGATACCATTGGCCACCAGTTCTGCACATGCTTGGGTTTTACCCTTTAGGTTATGTGCATAGCTGTAAAAGGTCTTATGGTTATCCTTGGCTGTACTTGTTAGGTTTCTCTCAAAGGAGCCCTTGGAGGATTTGACAAGTCGTCTTATTTGTCTGTTAAGGCTGAGGAGGGTGCTTTTCCATTGCTGTGGCCTTGCCTTTGTTTTCTTGGACAGCAACATTTTGCATTTATTTTAAAGTTTGTTGATGCTGGATGCCCACCATGGTGGCTTGATTTTACTTGGGGCAATGGTTTTGATTCTTTCTAGTATGGCTGAGTTTATACACTTATGCAAGCTTTAGTGTAAGCATTGGCATAGCTATCACTTTCAGCTTGGGGTGGGGCTTGGGATGCATTTATACCTTCACCTAGCAGGGCAAGGTTTGCCTTTGTTGAAGTTTTTTAGACTGATTTCACCCTTTGTGAGTTTTGGTGTTAGTGCCTCCTTGAAGATGACTGATTTGTGGTCAGTTTTAACTAATGAGGGTCTGTCGGTTGTGGTAGTGTATCTGTTGACGTACTGGTGAGGACCAGATCCAGAATGTTTGTTCCCCATGTTGGGGTGTGGATAATTTGTTCTAGGGCATTTGAATTAACACAGTCAAGGAACTTTTGACCCTGCAAGTTAGGACTAGCATAGGTTTCCCAGATGATGGTGGGATAATTGAACTCCTCCATAGCCAGTGTGTTTGGTAAAATTTGGAATTTCTCCAGTTTGGTCAAGTAGGTTTTGTGAGCATTGTGACCCATGGGGAGGATCTATAACTGGTTATGACTTGAGTGGGGGTCTTACTCACTGTAACATGGACCTGGAGTAACTCCGTGGAGTTGTCCAGTCTAACTAGACAACAGGTGAATTTATCTCTAATATAGATTGAAAGACCACCTCCTTTGGTTTTCACACATTCATTTTACGGTCTAAAGGTGTGGAAGGCATTGTAGCCTTGCAAGGCCAGGGTACTCTCTGAGGCCTTGGACCAAGTTTCTTTGACTGCACAGACATCTACATCTTCTAATGATAGAAGTGCTTCCATATGATGGTATTAAGTATGCAGAACACAAAGCATTAACGATATGCTTGAGTTAAGATGAGGCAGGTTATGAAATGCATACATAGAGACTGAAAAGTGTTAATCTCTAGGGAAGACAGTCATTTGAAAAGACATAGCAAGAACCCATTTCTGAATTTTTACTTTGTGCTATTTCCTAACCCTCAAATGGTCTTCAGGTGCAAGCAGACATTAAGATGCCTTTTTCAACCAGTGGCATACGAGTTGTCGTTTCCAGATTAATAATCATGAGAGAGAACATTTTCTGTGTTCATACTCCACAAAAGTAAACCATCTCTGTGATGTATTAACAGTAAGATGTCACAAATTATGTGGTCTCAGTCAGCACAGCAATCTTCCAAGGGTTGTGCAGATGGTTCCAGAGGAAATCAGGGCACTGTAAATATAGTCAGAGCTTAATGAAAACATTGGCTAATGTTTCATATATGAACAATGCAGTTACATGGTTCCCTTACCTATGCACTGCGTCATCTGATAGTGAGGCTATGTAACCATAAAATGTAAGACATAGCCCTTTTACTTGAGAAGATGGGAGTCCATTCAAGGGTTACATTTCATCTAGCAGACCCCTCTTGTAAAAAACATCTGGTTTGCCTACATTTTTCAGCAAAGTATTTACTTCATTCTCAAGTACAGACAGGTGTGATTAGAAAAACAGATCATTAGTGCTGCTGTATTCATTGTATTGGAAAAAACAAAGATTAGGGATACACAATTAACACCTGATCTATAGCTGGAGGAGATTAAGAGTATACTAGCCTGTAGATCTACTAACCCTGGTTTGTACTTGACCACTACAGCATGCTGGAGGAAAAAATGTCTGACTTTATCATACTTTGCATGGAAGACCAAGCAACATTTAAAATTAACTTTTAGTTTTGCACACTGCCATTTTGCTTTTTGCACACTGTTATTTATAGTGAACACAATAGGTAATCATCTTTATGTGTCCCTACAGCTCTATTTAGGTAATAATTCTTACCCTAGGAGCAACACTGACATTTCAGACTTCAAAATTGGTTTGTCATGAGAAGGTAAGTTCTTGCATCTTGATATTTCTGTGGATTCTAATGACTCAAAACTGAGGTAAACTCTTGCATCCAGATATTTCTGTGGATTCTAATGATTCAAAACTGAGGATTCACAGTGGTAAAACATCTGTTGCTCAGCTAGATATGAATTTGCACAATTAGTATGCTGACTATCATGGTTAGAGCAATGTACATAAGCACACACACACACACACACACACACACACACACACACACACACACACACACACACACGCGCGCGCGCACGCACACACGCACGCACACACACACACACACACACACACACACACACACACACACACACACACACACTCACAAAAATGCAAAACACACATACACACACACATTTAGATACTCATGCACACTCAATCCACACACACACACACACACGTGCACACACACACACACACACACACACACACACACACACACACACACACACACACACACACATCTATACTTGAACACATAGTAAGACTAGCAGTATAGAATGCTACCTCTAGGTCTAACTAAGCTAGTCAGGAACTACTCAGTAACAGTCTTCTGTTAAAGATTCAATGTATTTATTTATTAATTCATTTTTTTTAATTTCATTTAATTTATTGTGATTAAACAGGGAATTTCCACTAAGCCTTGTGTTTATTTTCAAATAAATCCACTGAAAATCTGTTTAAGCACTTGAACTAGAACTTTATTTAGGTGCCTGAGCCAAAGCACATTATAAGTATTCAAAACATCATCCACAACATGGCATCTCATTGCAGATGAATAGCAATCATCATCAGCCCCCTTTTTCCCATTTTTCTACATGTGGTCAGGGTATTGTGTTAACTGTCACCTACTCTCTCGATTCAGTGCCACACTCCTGCCTTCTTTGACACTCATGCCTGACTGTTGCAGATCTTATTTCACACAATCCATCCACCTCTATGCTGGGTGTCCTCGCTTCTTCTTACCTTCTTCCTGTTTGCCGCAAATTTTCCTCAACATATTGTCTTCTGCTTTTCTACACTGTTCTGCCTTTACTGCCCAGGTTTCTGTTGCATACAGTAGTACTGGTCACACCACTGTCTTGTACACCTTACTTTTCAGCATCTTTGGCATTCTTCTGTCATATACTACACCTGATACTCTATACCAGTTGTCTTCAGCCCCTCTGATTCTAGCTTTGACCTCATCATTCAGACTACCCTTCTCCTCAACTACCCCTCCCAGATACTTGAAGCTGTTTACCTGTTCCACTATCTTCCCTTCTATCTCTATTCTCAGCTTCTTCTGATTTCTCCAATTTGCTGTCATTATCACCGCCTTATCTGTGCTTAGTTTCATCCCATGTGCCTTCAGATTTGCATTCCATTCTCCTATCCTTTGCTGAAGTTCTAGCTCAGAGTCTGCCTGTACTGCCACATCATCTGCATACAGCAGCTTTGTTGATCCATCCCCTCTGACCTGTTTGCTAATGTAGTCCATCACCAGTATGAATAGCAGTGGACTCAGAGCTGAACCCTGATGTACACCCACTCCCACTGGGTACCCCTCTGTGAGGCCGAACACTATTCGTACTTGAGTCACTGGGTCCTTGTACATAGCCTGCACTAATTCTACCAATGTTTCTGGGACTTCAAACCATCACAGTACTGCCCAGATCAGCTTTCTTGGGACCTTGTCATATGCTTTCTCCAAGTCTAGGAATGGCCAGATGGACTATCTCCTCATCTCTAGCTTCTCCTCAAGTATCTGTCTCAATGCAAACATCAAGTCAATTGTGCTGCATCCTGATCTGAATCCAAACTGCTCATCTCCCATCTTACATTCTACTACTCTGCTTATCTGCTTATCTATCACCCTCTCCAGAACTTTCATGCAATGTGATTGGAGTTTGATGCCTCTGTACTGCCCATAGTTGTGGATGTCCCCTTTGTTCTTGTACACTGGCATGAGTATACTTCTTCTCCAATCATCTGGAATATGCCTTTCTCTCCACACTGCTATTAGTACCCCCACGAGCCATTTCACCCCTATCTCACATAGCATCTTTATTATATCTGCTGTGACATCATCTGAGCCTGCTGCTTTCCCCGACTTCATCTTCCTTACTGCTGCTCTTACTTCTTCTAAGGTGGGCTCCTCTTCTTCTCTAATCATAGGCTGTTTCTGGGGCAGTACAGCTTCTGTGGGGTTTTCTTCATTCAAAAGCTGCTGGAAATACTCCTTCCATCTGCCTTTGATGTCCTCTGGACTGGTAAGCAGCTGGAATCCCTTATAAAGGGTGTCTGACTGTCTTCTTTATCTTTCTGTCTTTGCCTTGCAACCTGATATAGTTTCTTTGTGCCCCTTACTGAGTCACTTTCCAGAAGTTGGTAGAGTGCCTCCGATGACCTATTCTTTTGCAACTTCTTTCTTAGCATCTTTGTTAGCCAACCAGTAGTCCTCCGTGCCTGGTCAGTCTTTTCTATCTTCCACTTCTTCCTGCACTTCTTTCTTTTGATGACTTCCTGGACTTCTGCATTCCACTACCAGCTTTCCTTATGTACCTTATTTCCATACCTGGCTCGGCCACATATCTTTTCTGTAGTCCTAACACATGCTGTTTTAGGTGCTGCCATTTTTCTTTAACTCCACCTATTTCCTCCTGTTCTTGGGGTGCTAGAGCCCTGAGTAATTCCTTGAACTGTTGTACTTTCTCTCCAGTCAACTTCCAGGTCTTCAGCCTGGTCTCTGTTGACCTTAGAGCCTTCTCTGACCACTTCTTGCAGCTGATTGTGGCAACTAATGGTTTATGCTGTGAACCGACTGTTTCACTGGGGATGACTTTGCAATCATGGATTCTACCCCAGTGCCTTTTCCTTACTAGGAGGAAGTCTACCTTAGTTGTATGTTTACTACTCTTGTATGTGATCTTGTGACAGTATCTCTTTCTGAACCATGTGTTTGTTTCTATCAAGCCATTTGCCAGACAGAAGTCTAGAATGGCTTCTCCTTCTTTATTCCTGCTGCCCCACCCATGTGGACCCAGGCAGTCCTCAAATCCTGTTCTGTCTGTCAACAACAATTCATGTTCTCCTGCTTTATCTAGTAGATCCTGCAACTGCTGTCTAAATGCACTCTTTTCCTCACTATCACAACCCTGCTGTGGGGGATAGATGGAGATTATGAATACTGCCCTATCATTACACTGGAGTCTGACTGCCATGAGTCTGTCATTAATTCTGATGATATCCCTTACTGCCTTCTGAAGCCTCTCTCACCACCATTTCTAGCCTGCCCTCCACCTGAGTAGTAGAGTCTGGATCCCAAGCCAAGTGGCTTTGCTGCAGTGCCCTTCCATCTCGTCTCTTGGATACATAGGATGTCCACCAAGTGGCTTTGCTGCAGTGCCCTTCCATCTCGTCTCTTGGATACATAGGATGTCCAGCCTCATCCATATCAACTACTTCCAGGCTGTGTCCTGTCAGTGAATCTACATTAAGCATAGCAATTCTCAGTTCATGTTTGGTTTTACTTTAGCTTTCACTCAGTAGAGCTATCCCAGGTAACCCTGGCTGGGCAACTAGACACCGGCCAGCCAGTAGCTTATTGACCCAGGGCTGCTGAGCTTTATGGCAGGCACACATTAGCCAATATGGGGACATATACCCCTCCCACCATTAGCAAGGCTCCCTGGCATGGGTCAGAGTAGGCCGGGTACTCAACCCACTTATCACCAGTAACTGCTCATGCCCATTTTTAGTGATATTAGAGCCATATTTTACACCATCAAGTGGTTAGCCCTGCCACAGTGCGCAGTCTGTGATCTATATTCTTCTGTCTTGAGGATAATGCACACCACAGTAAATGCCCAAAGCAGTTGGTCTGTACAACTCTACCCCTATAGGGCACCATATAGAGTCTGTGCTGCTGCCCACAGCTCCAGTAATTGGTGAGTTTGAGATGGAAACACTCAGCATGTTTTTCAGACATGGGAGAAACCCCACGGAGACACATGGAGAACATGCAAACTCCAAACAGGCATTAGTCGGAGGGTAGGATCAAACCTTGCACCTTGTGCGTGGGAGGTGAAGACTTTAACCACTAAGACATCTTCATCATAAATAAAACACATGCTACAATAATAAATAAGACAAGACTGAAATATATGTGACTGGAGCTGACCACCTAAATATGGCTTCTCATGACAGTGTTTTAGAGTGAAGGAGATAGCCATTTTTCCTCTAGCCTGTTTCACAGTGAGTGTCCTGTACGGTAAGGTAAGATCATTATGAGAAACCTAATGGTTTATCACATTTAAATGTATCATGGAAGCAAGTCATCAAAATAATACATTTTTTAAATGTGTTTTTCTCTCCTTTTTCCTGGGTTATGCAACCTGAGTTTGTTTTTATATGTTAAGGGGTATGGGGAGATGCAACCCCCCCCCACTATACCCAGGGCAAAACTGGTATTTAAAGATTAAATCACCATTTTAAAAAGTCATGGTTTCATTGAGCTGAGAGATGGTAAGTTCAGATGTGATAATTCATTAGGATTATGATACCACACAGATCTCTATTCAAGTCCTACATAAAGGACAGAGCTCTTTTCTGTAGCTAGAGCCTCCAAAGTAATTCTTTATTCTGCAAAACAATGCAGTAGCATCAGTACAAGATGTGGTCCACTGTAAATTTCTCTCTCTTTTCTGCCTCTTTTTTACTTGTCTTGCATTTTTAAAGACCCTTGATTTGTTCAACAGAAAATCATGTGAACATGGGACACCAATCAGAATGTTTTAAATAAGGAAGATTTTTGGATCTGGGATGTCTTCACTCTCTTTTCAGGTAAGCAGTCAGCAATCTTCCATAACGTTATGTCAGGATTAGGCTCCACATTTTGCAGGTCAGGCCACTACAATATGGTCTCATATTAAAAAATGTATTGTCAACACATTCATATGGTTTAGGCCAAATGGAAGAGCAATGCCAGAAATATGTTTGACGTACTCATGTCACAAAACAGAAGGAAACTTAATACAGAAGAGAGCCTGTCAATCATACCATAACAACCATGCACACATGTACAGATCCAAATGCATACAGATGTCTGTGCTCACACACACACATGCATTCACACTCACAGACATGCACAAGCACACACAGGGACACACAAACACACACTCAAAGCATGAAATATTGGGCTTTTGTACAGTATCCCAGGAATGGACAGTAATAAAACAATGTCATAAAATAGTTATCACATGCTGAGTGCAGGTATTTTTATTCATCAGTGCTTTTTAGGTACCAATATATCTTCATAATTCCTCAAGACTACAACAGCCTATCCAGTTAGTGTAACTCATTCCCATGTACATTAACACAAGCAAAAGACATGGCACTTCACACAATCTGTACACACACAAACTACATAAACTACTGTACCTACTGTATCTACACCCAAAATGAAAATTTTCACAAAGTTTCATGTAGAAAGGGTAAAATAATGTTACAAAATATAAACAAAAATTATAAATGTTAGCAGCCATCCAGAAAATGCCCTTTACAAGCAAAATATGCTAGAATTAAAAAGTTAACATTAACATATTATACTAACAGTAGATATGCACTGGGTGAGACGAGGGTGGACAGGATTAGGAATAAGTATATTAGAGGGTCAGCCCAGGTTGGAAGGTTTGGAGACAAAGCCAGTGAGGCAAGATTACGTTGGTTTGGACATGTGCTGAAGAGGGATGCAGAGTATATTGGGAAAAAGATGCTAAGGATGAAGCTACCAGGTAAAAGGAAAAGAGGAAGGCCTAATATAAGGTTTATGGATGTGGTGAGACAGGACATGCAGGTGGTTGGTGTGACAGAGCAAGATGCAGAGGACAGGAAGAAATGGAAACAGGTGATCTGCTGTGGCGACCCCTAATAGGAACAGCCGAAAGAAGATGATGACTAACAGTAGATATGAGAAAGTTCTAAAACGAACAAATCTGAGCATAGCTCTCAATGCACTGCTGAAAGTACTGCAACACAATTACCTGGGAATTATTAACATGTTTAAAATTTACCCTATGTTAGAGTATAAACCATCTGCAAACTGACTCTTTCATAGGAGAAAATAACCTACATAAAGCCCTGTTCAAAAATAGTTTATAATTAATACAGCCCATTTAAATGAATGTAAAACAACAAAATACAGAAAACAGTTAAATGGGATATGGCGGTTGCTTGAGTTCTAAGAAAAAAAAATCTTATAATTGAGGATTGATGGGAATGCATTTCATTACTCACAGCTTTACGAATCATCATGAAACTTGTACCTTAAACATGCAATGTAAGATATGTAAGCAATAATACCTGACAAGGTCTGCATTAATGCATAATTAATATCCGTACAGGGCGACAACCCTCCAAGTGCATTAATTGCACATTAACACACACCCTGGAGGGCATTATTGTGCTTAGAGAATGGGGTGTCTGTAAAATTGTTGTGTTTTACTTTTTTTAAGTACTATATTATTTTTTTATATATATTTTTGATGTAAAATAGTTCCTCCTAATGTTTTTAATGGCGTTGGAGGAAGCATTTTGCATCAAAATAATATATATAAAAAATAATATAGTAATGTCTTTCAGCTTTTCCTGGTTAGGGGTCACCACAGTGGAATGCTGGTCCACTTATGATTGGCAGTATATTTTTTATGGTGCCAGCCTGACACCCAACCTTCAACGAAGGCCCACCCATTCATGCACACACCTACCAACATGTCTTCAAACATCACTCAACCACAGGGAGAGCATGCAAATTCCACAAAAGGTGTACTCCAGCCAAGAATCAAACCAGAGAACCTCTTGCTGTGAGGCAACAATGCTAACCACTGCACCACTGCAGCCTCATATATATAAAAAAAATAATATAGTACTTAAAAACATAAATAAACACAACAGTTTTAGAGCCCATTCTCTCTCGTCTCTCATACACAGTCTCTTCTGCTTTCACACATTCATACATATACACACAGTCTCCTCTGGTTTCATACCCGCAAACACTTACACAAGCATAACTCTCAACCTCTTAGCACAAAAAATCTAGACAAAGCTAAAAATAATGGGGGTAGAAAGACCCAAAAATAGGGACAGATTTTAAATATTGCTCTTCTAAACTTAGAAATGTTGCTAGAATAAAAGGTCTTATATTTCAATGCATTTTCTGAAAAATATGAAGCATGAAACTTAGATGTTGGCCATTATTTATTGAATTCACTCCTGACTGATTTGCCATCAAACTTTAGAAAACCACAAATTTTATGAGGAACAGACAAAACATATGAGGCAAAAGTCTGGACATTCTGGGAAATTTGTACAGTTGAGAGCTATACATACAAGACCACTTTCTCTCTCTCTCTCTCTCTCTGTCTCACGTACAAACACAATCTCTTCTGCTTTCAAACATGCATTCACTCACATAAGACCACTCTCACTCACACACACATACACACACACACACACACACACACACACACACACACACACACACACACACACACACACACACACACACACACAGAAACATAAACACACATACTCATGCATACATATGCATACACTTTTTTCTGTTTATTTTTTTTTACACTTGCTAAACAGCAGAAGCACTTCTTAGCAAGAACAAAATAATGGCAGCCATTAGTTTTTTTTTTTTCAGTCTGAGCTCTGTGGTGGCTTGATATGCTGCTGTGAGGTGGCAGACTTGTTTTTCAGTGGGCATTACCTGGACATTAATACCCTGCTGGAGAACGTTCATTCTCCAATCAGAGTGCTGATGTACAGGTCGCCTATTCTCTAATTCATTTTATTGTACAACAGACAACCATAACTTCAACATTTATGTACATATGGGATCTAATAGTTAAAATAGTATTTGACACTAACACGTTAGGGTATATGTATAAGAAGAAATGCATTTCTTAAACCCACACCATATCACACTGGGAAAACTTTAACTTTTTTTAGAATTTGAGAGCTCGTATACACCCTCATACTTCGGAAGAGGTTATTATTACTATATGAATGTGCTTTTGTATCAATATTCAGTCTTTACAACCATATATAAGGGAAGGCTTTATATCCTGTTACACATAGAGGAACGTATGTCTCCGAAAGTAAGGTCAAAATGACAGTCATTTATATCAAAGAAAGAGGGTTAAACATACTGCAAATGCTTCAAGAAGTACTGCAATATGCTGACTCTTAAGGAGATTTAAAGACTAGATTCAGTAGAAATTAACCCAAATGCCAGTGGTTTGTGAAGCAACAAGTTGTATTTAATAAACAAAATGTAGTTAAAATACCTCTTTTCTTCCACATGGATGAGAAGCAACTTAACAACAAAAGGATGGAATTAAAGATTCATGACCTAGAGAACAGATCACACTGCAATAATCTAAGATTGTCCGACCTTTGAGATTTGAGTATCTCTCAAAGGCATATGTATACTTTCAGGCCTTTCAGGGGACGTCACAATAAGGTACTAGGACTAAATCACACTTTAGATACACTCCCCTGGCAGCATTGGATGTGAAAACAAAACAGTGCCTGTGTCCTCCTACCAACCTGAAGACCTCCAGGGGAAAACAGCACAGGGCTGTGTAAGATCAGGATACGAATTGTTTGTTTTGATCAGTGTTCTTTCTCTTAGATTATTTTACATCCTAACAGTTCTCCAAACATATTTCCACCACTGGTAGATTGAGATTAAGAGTTATCTGAAGAAAGTATGATGGGCATCTCTATTCCAGACCTCTTATAGGTTCATAGGTGTTTACTAGGCTAACAACCACAAGGGCCTTTTTCAGCCTAGCCATACATCCCAAATCTCTGACAAGTTCTGATACCCTTGATAAGTGTAAGCATGGGCCTGGGAGCTGAAACATTTACAGGTTACCTTTTTGCATTAGAGACATAGGTGCCAAACCAGGGATGAATTTCCGGTTTCCCATCCAATTGTTCAAATTGCACTTGAATTTGGTTAGGAAGGAACTCTGCTTCACATGGATAGGGATCTTTTTCCATAGATGGGGTAGTCTCTGGGATACATACCTATCTCTGCAGCAGGTCCTTGGTTAATGAATCTGAACTCAAGGAAAAGGAGAATAAGTCATTTAAACAGGTTTTGCGTACACCAACAGATCCAGTGAAACCAAGAAAAAAAATTGTTTTGCTTAGATAGTAATGCAGAAACATCACTACACTGCCTATCACATCATCTCCACTGGGGACCTCTTCCGACACCTGTAATAAATTGATTTCAGTATGACCGCCTTAGTGATGATCTTTAATAACTGGACTTTTTAGCTGTACATATGGAAGTTTATTTGCTTTAAACTATCAATGACTTATAGATTTAGCTCTCTTTAAATTACCAGTTTATTTATGTGACCTTAACTTTCAAACTTTTCTTCTTGGTGACTCGTGCATGGACACATTACAAAGCCTTCCCCTTTATAGTGCACAAAATTTGTGTTTTTGGAATTAGGGTATTAACTTTCTCTGATTCCTGTATCTCATCAGGTTATTCTGAGGTAAAGATGGCTGTCATGGATTCCTGCATATATATGGTGGGACTGTTGCATGACACTTGGCAATACTGCAGTGAGTGCAACACGTTTAACATCTGAAGTTTGGGTTTTGCATATCATATTACTTTTGTTCCAGACTAGGAAAATATTTACTTTTATATTGTCTATCAAAAAGTTTTAAGAACAAAATCTATTTGTTAATTGGCTTAGCAATTAATTGCATGTAATCTAGTAGATGCAATGTTTTCTTTTCTTAATTTACATTTTCACGCTTGGTTGACAAAATCATTACTGTCATTATTGTCAATTAACTATATGGTGCTGATGTCACTACCGATGTCAGAGGAACTTGATCTATTTGTGATTTTAGTTATTTTTTTTTTCATTTCAAGAAAGCATATCACGCTTCATGAGTACCTTCCATATCATTTGCAATACTTTTAGCTTAAACTTTTCTATATTATACTTTTATGCTTTGACTTTATATGTATTATGTTTGCTTCACATGTATCACTGATAGCTATTTGTACAGTTTTGTATAACAAATTTTTCTGACTGACTACATGTTCTTGTTATGTTTAACACCTACATGTTAGTTTTAGATGCTTTGTCCTCTTTAAAACAGCAGCAAATCAAATATGGAGTGATTGCTTTGACAAAGTGTAATTTAGGATGGCAGACACTAACTGAAGAAATACACAGAGCTAGCAGGTGGAGTGTGATGTATGTTCATATGATTAGGTATATCATACTAGTAGGTAATTTTTACAGATCAAAATATGAAAATATTAAAACATTCTTAGATGCTGTGCGATAGACTGGATGGGAGAAGATAACTGATCATATGAGCATTTCAAAAAGTCAGATTAGATGCTATCGTGGATGGAATACAGTATTTTTTCTATAACATGGAGACTGTCAAGGACCTGAAAACCAGTTTCCCTTTAATCTCAAGATGAATGTACAAGCTCTCATTCATTTGATAGGACTATACCTAGCTTCAGCTACTTGTATTACCACCAGGAATGAATATTTTCTTCTTATTCACATCTGACTGGATAAAGGGCCAACATGAACATGCTGTCTTCCACATCTGGTATTTCTCAGTTTACTAGGCCTGGCTTGTCAGTATTTCTTAGTTTACTAGGCCTGGCTTGTCAGTATCAGTCTATAACATTAATACTAGTCTCATGATCTTCTGAAGTAACAGGAGGAAATACAGTGACTAAAGCACTGGATCAACAACTGAATGGAAAAAACAGGATATTGTGCAACATAGACACTTTCAAACGTCTTGTAAGGGATAAGACTTTTGGTAAATTGAAGTCCAGAAATAAGTACAACAGAGCAAGTATTTCTCACAAAAGACTCAATAATTCTTATATTGGAGAGACTCTGCAAACAAGAATGATGCAAAAATGCTATTTTGCAGGAATTGTTTGTAACAGCAAAAGTATAGCTCTGTGTTATTGTTTTATCCATTCATACTGGGAGAGATTAAGATAAGTTCTATGAGCCACAACTTTCATGCCCTGTAAACTGCTAAGCAGTACACTGAAAGGTCATGGAGGAGAACATGTTACTTACCTACTGGATAATACTGTCAATGCTTTCCATTGCCTTATCGACATTAACTCTAGCATATTTACAAGGAGTTAACTACAGATATTACATCATCTCTCACAGATCAGGGCAGTGCCTTTTTTAACAGTAGCATTCCAGTAGAAATGTATATATTAAATTAACCCATAAACTTAGGTCAAGTCTCTATGGCTTATTATTCTCTCTCAGCTCTGGGAAAGCCACATCACCTGATGAACTCCCAGTAGACTTTCATAAAACGTCAGACTTTGAATTGAGGGGTTAAATATTGACCTTATTTAATGCAATGGAAAAGACAGCTGCTGCTCTTATTCTGCAAGCCTGATAAGCATTGTAATAACTTAAGCATTCCTGACCATCATGTACTAATTTACCTTTCCTCTCAGAAGCAATGATTTTTACTAGGGATCTGCCCAGTTACCTGGAGATATTGATTCCAAAAGTGGTACGGCCTACCTATTAGGAGGGTCATGTAAGGGAGACAGGAGAGTGTGGATTTCCTATCTATGTTTCTAAATATACAGCAACCTTGTTGTGACCAAATTTTACCTTCAATGCCATTTTTGTGGATTTTAACAAGCCATTTGATTCAATTTCCTGAGACTTCTGCTCGGATGTTGCTAAGTGTTTTATGTTCGTACATACTTTCTTAACTGAGTATAAACTATTGTTTTTCCACCTCTTTGCACAAATTGTTAACAGTTGTCAGTCTCTGTCTTCTAGCTTACAGCGATGCTTATTAACGGTGTAAACTATCCAGTCTTTTATTCATACTCACAGTCAAGGCACTCAGTACTTTTATTACTCAGCCTCATCTTTTTTTATGGGAATTTTGCTACTGCACAATTATATCCACTACTCTACCTGGTTTGCAGATAACTGCTCACTATACATAATCAACTGGAACAGACTTGACAATTTTTCCTTGCTTGAAATTGTCCATGATATTTTGGGTCTTAAAACAAATAAATAAACTCCTGTATTATTTTATTTATTTATTTATTTTACATTTGTTGACCGGGCTAGTCTAACTGGATATATGTCCATTTTCAGTAGAGGCCCGGGGAGAAAAGCTCCACATAAGCAAAATTTTAGCAACTTCAGGAACAGATAAGTAAAATTGCAACAAATTTAGGTACAGTACTATTTTAAGGTGAAGAATACAAATGTTATATAGAAAAATAGGACTATTAAAGTAGCAGATAATAAGAAAGAGATTGAACAACAAACAATTTTAAAGTAGCACACAATAAGAAAGAGAAATGAAAAGCACACTAACAAATATAGCAGCTCCAGGTACAGTATTTAACAGAGAGTCATCCAATTTATCCTATAGTAGCATAGCAACTTTAAGGTAGCATGTAATAAGAAAGATAAAGAATGTCTATATAGATATTTGTATGTGAAAACAAGTTAATGCTGCAAGCTGCAAACTATGCAAGTACATAATTTGAAGAGAATTCTATGTAAGAGAAAGTTGTAAAGACTGAGTTAGTATAGGTGGGTCTACTCTCTGAGGCATAGAGAGAGTTGGAATTAAATTGCAAATGGTTATATAGGTAGGGTTCAGAGAAAGTGGTGGTAAGATTAGTCTGGGTTACTACATGGACATAACCAGTGCTTACTAAGGTATTCTCTGAGTTATTTTTTAAACAGTTTCACTGAGGAGAGAGATGAGAGTTCCTTGGGAAGCAGGTCCCAGGATTTGCCAACAGTGTTGGTGAACAGAGAATCCCCGGCCTTATTTTTGGATTTGACTGTAGATACTAGTACTTTATTGGCTGAGCGAAGGGGTGTCAAATTACTGTAGGGGGTTAGAAGGCTAGTAAGTATAGGAGTATTTTTAGGAAGATAGAGGATCTTATGGGCAATAATAAGATGTTGAATCTGAAGTTGATTATGAAGTTCTAGTCAACCTAGTTGCTTTAGGTTTTGACAGTGGTGAGTCCTAAAAGAGGAAGCAGTAGCAAGTCTGGCAATATTGTTGTAGGATGTAGCTAGTTTGTTAAGGTTGTTTTTTGATAGGTTGGTATAGATGGGAGAGGCGTAGAGGAGGGTGGGAATTAGATGGGTAGGGGCAATACTTGTTCTATCTGTTGGAGTAAGGAAGGGTTTAATCCTATAGAGGGAGTCTAATTTTCTGTAAACTGTTTTTATTGTTGTGTTAATATGTGTGTCAGAGCTAAGATTATGGTCTATTGTTACCCCTAAGAGCTTGGTAGTTGGTTGGGGAGATATGATGATGCCATCATTGGATATAACTGTGAAGTCAATTGGGGGGACCTTTGTGTGGGAGTGAAAGTAGTAGTTTTGTCTTTTTAGGATTCAGGAGGAGGCTATATTGTAAGAACCAGCTTTCTACTATGTTAAGCACTGTTTGGGTAATGCACTGGAGTTGAGGTGTAGAGGTAGCCGAGCATATTAGTGTGGAATCATTAGCATATTGGATACATGTAGCTTGAGGAATGATTATATTAAGATCATTGATGAAAATTGAGAAAAGGAGAGGGCCCAGGATAGAACCTTGAGGGACTCCTAGGGTAATAAGAAGGTGAGAGGATAGATTATTTTCCCAAAGCACAGCCTGTTGCCTATTTTCAAAGTATGATTTAAACCATTGTAAAGCCTGTGTATCTAGTGAGAGAGACTTAAGTATATTCAATAGAAGCTGATGGTTGACCATATCAAAGGCTTTTGATAGGTCAATGAAGAGTGCTGAGGATAGAGTATTGTTGTTTCAGTTAATGTTAATACAGTCGGAAAAGGATAAGAGGGCTGTGGTGGTACTATGGTGAGGCCTAAAGCCATGCTGACAATTAGCTAGTAAGTTATTTTGCAGTAGGTGGTCTAGTAGTTGGCAGTGGATACATGTTTCCATTATTTTAGCTAAAGGATAGAGTAACGCTATTGGGCTGTAGTTTGAGAGTTCAGTTGAGTTGCCCCCTTTGTGCAGTGGGATAATGTGGGAGACTTTCCAGATAGATTGGATCATTCCTTCGGTAATGGTTCTATTTATAAGGATGGAAATAGGAAAGTCTACTACTAATTCAGCTATCTGTAGATATTCTGCTGGTAGAAGGTCAGCTGAGGAGGTGCAAGGTTTTAGTTTATGAAGAAGAGTGCAGATGAGGGATGTTGGGACTGGTTGTAAATGAAATGATGGGTTTGAAATAGTCAAGGAGGATGACAAATTGGTGCTAACAGGAGGTAGTGAATTAGCAAGAGTTTGGACTGCCTCAGTAAAGAAGGTATTAAAGACAATAGCAATATGCTTAGGAGTTTCATAGGTGGATCCTGTTGGGGTGGGAGTTTTGGACTGACCTGGGTGGAGGAGTCTGTTTATGCCTGCCCAGAACTTTTGAGGTTTGTATTGGTGGGTTTGCTGGTTGTTGTGGTAGAAGTTTCTTTTATCTAGAAGTATAGATTTTTTGGTAGCATTTCTCAGCTGTCTAAATGTTAAATGATCAGCTGGATTTTTAGTTGCTTGCCATTTGGCCCAGATTTTATTTCTTAGTATAATGTTGTGCCTTGTCTCTTTTGTTAGCCATGGAGCAGTTTTAGTCCTATTTCTCATTGAGCGGGATGGGGCATGATAGTCCAGGATTTCTAAGAATTTGGCATTAAAGTAGGATACTGCTTCGTCTAATTGGAGGTGTCTTAGAGATGACTAGTCGCATGCTTTCAGTTCAGTTTGGAAGTTAATAGGGTTAAAGTTTTTCTTGGATTGAATGGTTTTATATAAGGTTGGTTTATGAGTATTGATCTTTTACCTGATTATGTAGGTCAGTGAGTGGTCACTGATGTCATCAGGAAGGATACCTGTTTCATAAGAGAGGGGGCGACTATTTATCAGTATCCAGTCTAGAGTAGTTTCTTTGTTGTTATGTTTATGGATCCTGGTGGGGGAGGTTATAGTTTGGGAAAAAACATAAAGGTTTATGTGGATAGTCTAGTTGGCTGAGATGCAGGTGTTCCAGTCAATATTAAAGTCACCCAGGACAATGGTTTCTTGTGGGTAGTTAGTTGAAAGCCAGGAAAGAATATTTTCAAGGGTGTTTGTATTGTTACTTGGAGGGAGGTAGGAGCATATTATATAGATGGATTTATAGGTGTTGATTTGGAGTTTAGAAATAAGGATTTCAGTGCTGCTAATAGAAGGTGGTTGCACATTTATTGGTGTTACTTGCAACTCTGCTTTATATAATATTGCTACACCCCCACACTTTTTGGTTATTCTTTTTATTTTATAAACCATGTAAACAACATTAGAACTGAGTACAAAACTTTGCACCTGAAATGGAACCGCACCACATGCATTTTGAATTAGGATTAGAGTAAGTAACCATTGGATTCCTAACTAAGGAAAAGGTGACATCCTTCCTTCTACTGTTTAAAAAGAAAACCGTGACTGCAAACAATTTTGCATCCATCCCCTTACTTGCCAAAATGTGTCATAAAGATTGTTTTCCTTTCAATGTCTAAGCTGGAACAAAGTCACGTGGAAGTATGAGAGGATTCTGCCAGCATTCTATGGGAATCATACAGTGCATGTTCTCAACGAAAGTCGATGACTCTCTACACAAGAAGGACTAGGTTTTCTAGTGCTTAGCAATCCCATCCAATATTCCAAAACTGCAATTTTCCATTAGAACTGCACTGTATCCCATTTGGATCTTCTCTGAGATCCTTGTTGTTGTCTCTTCTGGAATGGGTTTAGAATATTTTTAAATTGTGAGCCTTCCATTATTAATCTGAAGGGTAGGCTTACTGACAGACTGAAAGAGGGGCACTAAAGGGCTGCATTGTTGGAACTGAAACTGATTGATAAGTCTGATACAAGCTAGTTTGGATAGGCTTAGAATGTTATTCAAAATTTAAACTTTCCAACTGTAAATCCAGGTATTTGCTGACTGAGTGGCCAAAGACAGGGATCAGTAAAATAACAAACTAGTGAAAGGTTTAAGGAAGTTGCTATGAAGATAAACAAGGGGAAAGCTTTAGGAACTATGCACTACACAGTACATGGAAAGATGTACATGAAATGTGAGGACTGTGTGCTTGCAGCTCTGTAGCCTGTAAGTGGTTCAGTAGATCACACTGTAGCATTTAGAAAAATAAACATAATGCAAGTGTTGCACAGTTTAAAACAAAATCAGGATTACCCTATCAGTGACCCAAACTGAGTATGTGACCCAAACTAGTATGGTTTAGAAAGGGACTATTTCTTTTTTTACAGGTACCTTAGATTATGAAGGTTTAAAAAAATATCTATCTATGTATCTATATCTATATCTATCTATATCTATATCTATCTATATCTATATATATATATATATATATATATATATATATAGATAGATAGATAGATAGATATCTAAGGGCAATAGTAGCAGACAAAACAAAAGCATTGCATGAATGAATGCATTTGCTCAGAATACACAAAAAGTGAAAGGAAATACAATGGTAAATGAATTGCAGAGCCTTGCAGAAGAGGTGGTACCTTCAAAACACAATGACTAAATGCAAGGATAGGATGCATATAATAGACATATGACAACTATAATGCTGGATAGAAGTAAAAATGAATAACTACTGGCTACATGGGATTTACAATTTGTCAAGAATATAGGGAAATGGGTTGATTGAAAGGGACAGATTGTCCTTAACTGACTTCAGAATATATGTATTTATGCTTCTGTATGGTGCATAAACCAGAAACATGAGATATTGAGTGGATATGAGACTCTGGAAAAGACAACAGTTCATTCACAGAAAAGGTGTCAGGATGTACAGACACAGGACAGAAATAAGTACAAATTCTCAAATGGATGGTCTTTTTAGGCAGTTGGTTAAATTGCTAGCTAGATTTAAGAATGTGTTATTGATATGAATTTCCTTGACTTTATGCAGGTCTAGGTATTACCCTACCATTTGGAATAGTCTGAAATAAAACTGTAGCTCTACAAACGGATGGAAAACAGGTAGAAAACAGTAATACACAGAGTTATCTGTAAAGTGTAATCAGATGCTAGTGAGTACTATATGGTTCAGTGCAGGGAACAACTACTTTAAGTCTACCAGTACCATAGATAGTCTGGACACTTTAGTTCCTTGTGACTGGCACAAAGGTATGCAATAGAGATTTCTTGCCTGATGACTATATGATGATCTCCTGCAAGGCTGTGATATAATATAGCAATAACCCATGCCTGGGTGTGGGTAATGCGGGATTTAACCATGGTTGGCGTGGTTTGGTCCCGAGGGCGAAGCCCGAGGGACCAAACAAAGACAACCATGGTTAAATCCCGCATTACCCACACCCAGAAGTGGTTATTGCTATATTAATGACATTATTTAAGAAAAGAAATAATTACTTTTCTTAAATAATGGCATTGTATAATGCCTCTTTGCTGCCCTTCCGCAGCTGTCTGGTATTCCGCGGCAGTTCTGATGTACTGCGCATGCCTACGCAGTACATCAGAGCTGTGGGCAAAAGCAACGGAGAATGCAAGAGCTCCGTTGCTTTTTACTGTTTCGCTATGTTAAATGGGTCAATGGAGATCTCCGTTACTTATTTTAAAGCTGTCTCGCTATGTTAAACCCATTTAATATAGTGAGACAGGTTTAAAAAAAAAAAGCAACGGAGATCGCAAGATCTCCGTTGCTTTTTGCACACTGTGTCGCTATGTTAAAGGAGTTTAACATAGCGAGACAGCTTTAAAAAAAGCAATGGAGATCTGCGTTGCTTTTTTTAAACCTGTGTCGCTATGTTAAACTCTTTTAACATAGCGAGACAGTGTTTTATACTAACGGAAAAAGTCCGGGCGACCGGACCTTTTTCCGTTAGTATATTGAGGGATTTACAACGGGCACGCTAGTTGGGCTGGCCAATCAGTGTGCATGTTTTAGAGGAGGAATTGTATAATAGTAATAAATGGACAGGAGATGTGAATTCTGGGTAGGGAGGAGGAATTTGTGGAAGTCTATCTTCTTAGATTCAGAGCAGAAATGTAGATTAATGCATCTGCTAATTAAATCCTAGGTGTAAGACAATATTCCTGCTGAGAATAAAGTAACACTTTTTTTGTTAGCTGTGTAAAGAAGCACACAATCTGTAAGGGCAGATAACAGTCGTATAGCATAGTATTTGCCAAAGAGCAGTTTTTAGAGACAATTGGAGCATATGAAATTGTTCCATCCTAAGGTGCCTCTTGGAACTATTAGGGGAGTATAGCAGGTCTCAGACGAGGAAGAAAATTGTCTATTGGAGATTCAGTCATTAAGAGGTTAGACTTAAGAGTGGGAGCATCAGAAAGGTAAAGTTCATATTAGGTGCCTTACCCAGGAGACACAGGAATTATGTTTACTATTGTTAGATGCACATGATAGGATGCCATTCCCCATGTCTATTTTCATGTCTCACTCTTTCTCTGTTTACTTTGCTTGCCTGGAACTGTCCTTACTTTAGGGTGGTTTCCTTAGTCTTCCCTAGACACCCAGACATTAATTCCATTTATCTATCCAAGCTTATCTCTAGTGGATCAAAAATATACCACCCTATACTGATGTCTAAATGACTCCATTCCACAGAGACTCCTCTCCATAAACGAAGAAAATTCCTTGTTATAAGCTAGTCTGTGTGACCTTCTGTTTGGCTGAAATGCTGGCATGTCTAACTACACAGAAAAAAAAGGATTCTTTACCATCTTCTCTATAACAGCCAAATACTCTCTTTCCATACTGTTTCTTTTCTTTTCAGCTTCTAGACCATTGCGTGGGCAATGCTGAGACCAATTCTGTTCAAGATAAGACAGGCCAGAAGGAATATCAGTAGCCTGCAGAAATGATGGGGTCAGTTGTATAGAAATAAACAAACAAGAGAAGACTGTGGTAATGCAGGAGTCAACAAGAAATGCTTGCAATAGAGCTGAGGTCAGACAGGGTCAAAGGGGAGGACATGAGGCCAGATAGTATCAGTAGTCCAAGGGATGCTATGAGACATGATTATTAGAATCTAAAACAGACTAGCTGAAGCCAAGTGTAGTGCTATGTAGACTGAGTATCAAGTAAAACAGATGGAGGCAGTGGTGTAGAGTACAGGAACATCTTAGTAAACCATGACCATTCAATAGCTGTAATTTTCTTTTAGAGGGATAGGAATAGGCCCACTAACAGAACCCTGATACAGAACTGCAGACAAACAGATTATGTATGTATGCACGTATGTATGCATGTATTTATTTATTAATTAACATTTGTTTACTAGGGTAGTCTGACTAGGCACAAGGCCCAGGGAGAAAACCTGCACAGAAAATGCATACATCAGCTTTACAAAATGTTATGGTAAGAGAGATAAGAGAACAAAGCTAATAAAAAATTTCTATTAAGTATCAGTTAATGGTTAGAAGATAAAAGTGCATGTTACAGAAATGAGTATGCAGTCCTCACCATTAAAACAAACAATCCTTTAATAATCCTCTGCCAGCCATTAGGAGATATAATTTGGTGTGAACTTCCCTTATCTTCTCCTTCAGTATGGACCCTCTTTTTCCTTTATGTGATACCAGCTTATGCCCGGAGTCCTTAGCTAAGCCTGTGTTAGTCACAAACTGTTGAAATATATGTCTTGTCTGATGCACCTACACTTAACATAATGTGTTTCAATGAAACATCAGCCTTCTGCATACGTTGGTAATATAGAGTATCAGCAGGTAGAGGCTGGAGTTCTGTAATGGATTTATGGTCTTACACTTTCCGATTGATGGTTTCAGGGACAAGCTAATCATGTTCTAAAAGTGCATGATAAATACAGACTAGAATAAATATATTCTAAACTTCATTTCTCCTACTCATACGTAATAGATTCCTAGTTTCACTTCATCTCCACTGACACACAGGAGAAGCATGGTCTCACACCCTCTCATCAGCTCAGACATATACTGATAGCAAGCACTTGTAACCTAACACAGACAGAGAAGGCAAGTAATGATAAATAGTTTTTACAACTGCTCATGTTTGGCACTTTCTATTTAGAGATTTCTTTGTAGTAATCAAGAAAATTAGTTTTCATGGCAGATAACATTAGAGTTTTCTTTTTTTATTTCTTACAAATAAGTTGGCAATCTAGTACAAAGAAAGAAACATTGTGCCAGACTCCTGGCATGCCATCCCACAATGTCTAAACCCCGTGTCAAAAATAATGAATGCTTGATGTTAAAATATTGAGGTTTTAACTTACACTGTTGTTTTTATAATCAGAACCACAACTACTCCTACTATTATGATGTATGTAATAGTTAATAAAGAAAATATAATTCAAGGCCTGAGTAAGTTTAGGCATCCTACAAGTGAACATTTTGTTTAATGGTTGCCTTGTTTCCCAGTCTTAAGTTAGTGTTTTTGAAATTAGTTCTCAACATCATATGTGCATGTACTATTCACTCCAACCAGCAGTAAAATATCAGCTGAATAAGCTATGACAGTAGCAGGTGCCAAATAAAAATAAATAAAATCTTCAGTGAAAGAAAAAGAGGAAAGGAGCTACACATTGTCTTGTAGTTAGTGCAGAGGGCTGAGACTTCATTCTGTTAATAAACTGCTTTCTATAGTCAATGATACAGGGTTGAATTCCTTCAGCCTTCATTTGCCTATTGTGTGACCTTGAACCAGTCACTTATTCAGACATTTAGACTCCTCACTGGTTTCCTAGACAATATGAACATTTAATTTTTTTTTAATTCATTTGTTTATCCTTTTGCTGACCAGTTTATTTCCACTAGGCTAGTGTTCACCTTTCAGGAGAGATCCAAGTTGGTATTTAGGGTCTATATTAGAACACCGGACATTTAAAATGTTGAGTGTTCTAATATCGACCTGTTTTCAGCAAAAACTGAAAATATCGAAGAAACAGAAAAACAAATTTTTCCTAGGGAAAGAATTCAGTTGTCCGTTTCTGTTGCTTCGGTATTTTCAGAGCTTTGGTGGAAATTACGGGCTGGGTTCAAGTAAGTGCGTGATTGAGTGTGGGTTAGGTTAGTTAGGGTTAGGGTGCGGGTTAGGTATGTGTGCGATTGTGTGGACATGAGGGTTAGGGCAGGTTAGGTTAGTTAGGGTTAGTGTGCGGGTGAGGTGAGTGTGCGATAGTGACAGACCTTAGGGTTAGGGTTTGGGTTAGGATAGTTAGTGGTGTATGTATAGTTTAGTGTAGGGTTAGGTGTAAGAGTTTAGGTGTATGTGTGTGGATTGCTGTTTGTTTGGTGTGCTTGTGTTGTGTGTATGTGTTTTGGAACAGCAAATTTTTTCCCTAGTAAAAAATTTGCTGTTCTGAATGTTCGATGTTTACTGTTTTCGATTGGTAGGGTTCGATATTAGAACACTTGACATTTTGAATGTTCGGTGTTCTAATATAGACCCGGTATTTATACTATTAGTGGAAATTTGGCCAGAACATTGGTGAACTTCCCCTAATCATTTTGATAGGTGCTATGGAATCATTTGCATCCACCTGAGCTTAAACCAACTCAGTCAGACAAGGCCTCTTTTTAACACTGTATCTGAAGGATGACACACTCAGGAGTGCAGCACCCTGATATGTTCCACTGTAGTGTCAGTATTAGGAATTAAGCCATGCACCAGCAGTGGCACTAGAACCCAAAGTATTCTGATCATCAACACCAAGGGCAAGTGTCATAGACCTGTTGTGTTACAGACATTGTAATCTAAATAAAGCAACTTGAAGAGATGGAGCCAAACTTGAGGGTGGATATATAGAAACAGAGGTGTATTTGGGAGTACAGGAATGGCTAACTATCTGTTACCCACCAGCACACATATTCTGAAGTCCCATTCAAGGATTTTTACTTCCTAATACGTATAGGAAACCAGTATAGTAGGAAAATGATGTCAATGATGTGACAATTTATTTTTTAATAAGGCTAGGTTTCCTATGAAGAAGATATTAAGTGTTTTCATTCAGTGGTATTAATCATTCATTGCAGTGGTGCAGATGTATCAGTATTTATGAAGTGTATTATTATATGGCTGTACAGAATGGGAACTTTAAGGAAGTCAGGCTTCATACAATATGAACAGCCTGATGTTTTGCTGTCTCAGCCAATCAGACCACTTCTTTTCTAAATGCCATTTTCTAAATAATAGTAATACTACATTTCTTTGTTTTCTGCTTGATTTTACTGGATATGGTCTGAGTTATGGCTGAAATGTTCCTTTGGTGATGTTTTGATGTTGTTAGCAAACAGTCAGACAAATAAGTATTCATATCTTTTGTATATATCCCTCCAGTATTTGAATCTCTAGACCCATGGATAACTACAGATAACCTTATTATTATGGATAACCTTAACTTGATATCTCTAGGTAAGTCTCTACCTATACTTCACTACTTGATATAAGACTGGCAAATGACCTAGGTATTAAAGGAGGCTTATGCACCACAACAGGGCAGTTGGTAGTTCTGCATATTTTGATGTCATAATTAACCACTAGGCATCACAGAATATCCTCCCTCCTAATGTTAGTGACTAGTCATCTGTTCAAGCATTTCAGACATCTGAATTATTACTTTTTTAGCATCTAGCTTAATAATCCATAACTGATTGAGTTAAGTCAATTTGATCAGGACTGCTTAATTTAACTGATCTTTCAAAAGTTCTAGTTTATAACATTTTCTAAGAATTTTTTTTTATTAATTTAACTTGTTTACAATATATAGACAAAACGGAAGAAAGTCAACACCACATATTGTTATACAATGATTGGAATACATTCACTCATCAAAGTAATCTTATACAATTAACATATTAAGAATCTTGGTATTTCAATAGCAACATTTCAAAGTTATCCTAACAACTAAAGTTCTTACTATGATTTATAGATCTATGGCTTATAGAGCTTTTCAGTTTTACATAGTATTTTTGTTAAATTAAAAAAAAAATTCTTTGAAAGTAGGAACTAAGTTCGATTTTCAATTTTTTTGTAATAACTTTTCTGTCAACTACAAAGAGAGCCCAAAAAAGTATTTGCTTTTAGGCTTTTACAGGTACAGGAAATGTAAAATCCATTAGTATTACCAATCTAGCTAAAGAACAATTATCTGACCATAATCCCTTAAATATGTATTTATCTCTTCCCAATATACATTTCATTTTTCACAATCCATAAACGTGTGTCCAATCAGCTTTTATATCTTTACTACATTTCCAATAAACTGAGGAAGTCATTTTACTAAACTTAAAGATTTTATATGGAGTAACAAACATTGTCTGAATATATTTCCACATAAAAACTTTCCAGTATAAATTTGAAAAAGCTTGACTAACTGATTTAAGTATCAAAGCTTTACTCTTTGCATCTATTGAATAACTCCATCTACCACTATCTAAAAAGTTCCAGACTTTTGCTTCAAAATTGTTATTATATTTATAATTAACTTATATAGCTTGGACAAGCTTCCTCTGTATGTCAATTGACCTTCGATAACAATATTCATATATTCATATAATGGGGGAATAAAGTTCTGTTCCTCTTCACTCATATTATCCACAGATGCATTACATTTCTTACTGATGTATAGTATTAGCTAGTTAGCAGATTCATCCAACTTATATTCTTTCATTAAATATTTTAGAACTTAGCTTTTCCTTTTTTCAAAGCAATCAGATCATAATATTAATCCATTCCTTTTTAGTAAATTCATTTTAACATTGGTCTACGTTTCCTTAAATTTAGAGGTACATGCAATAGGAAAAAAACAAAAATTTCCATTTTTATATTAATGGAGTTTTAAAAATGTATTTCTTAACCATTTTAAGAATTGATTTCATACATACACAGTCCAAAGACTGAAATGGCTTTCCTTCTAGTATAAGTTTTGTTAACCAGAGGAAAGTATTATTACATATTTCTAATTTAACATCTTTAATAAACTTATAAGAATTACTATAATCTGCTCCTGTATGGTTTTCCATTGACTAGCGCAGATTGATTCTGTCTAGAGTATAACAGAGTTAAAACCTGCAACAATAGAATAAGATTCTACATCTAGGAAGCTAATACCACCATACTCTAATAATCATGTATGATTTCTATAAGCAATTCTTGGCTTTTTAGGATGCAGAAGAATGACGTTAATGTTTTTTCCATTTTCTTTAAAAGTTTTTTGTCAAGTATTAAATGCATTGAATGCAATATATATAATCTTGGCTAATATAATCATTTTAATAAGCACTAACCTATCCTCAAAATTAAAAAACAAATGAATTCCATTTTTTAATAACAAGTAGTGTTTCTTCAATTACTTTTTAAAAAATTATTAATAATTTACTCATATCTGAATAGGTTTTTATTCCTAAATATTTTAATTATTTTCCTTCCCAATTATATTTATATTTATCCTTAAACTTAGTATCTAATAACTGATTTTACAATAAAGTTTTCAGTTTTGTTGCTATTAAATTTCAACAGTGATACTTCTTGAAACTTTTCAGTTTCTTAATCTATTTTAACTAATACAAATAATAAAATAGACAAGAATTGCTTATATAAATCATACATGTTCTGGAAATGCAAACACTTCTTGAGTTTTAAACAAGTAGTTCCAATCTACATAATCAAAAGCTCTCTCAATATCTAAGCTAATTAGGGCTAATTTCTTGTTCACTCCATTTGCTAAATCTAAGATAGTTACTACCCTTTTTGTATTATCATAGGTTAATCTATTAACTATAAATCCTGTTTGATCTTTATTAATTAATTTATTTATTTTATAACATTTCTAATAATAATAATCCTATTCCTTTTCACGGGTGGCCTAGGAACAATGCTTGGTTAAGTAACTTGCTCAAGGTCATACAGTAGGCAAACTAGGTGAGGGAATCAAACCATGTACCATGCGAACTTTAGCTCACCACATTAATCTCTGTACTTATTGCCAGACTTGAGGTCTTTTGACGTTAGCGATAGGTAAATTGAGGGTGGAGATACATACAAATGAAAAATATTATTTCTAACACATGCCATGAAAAATAACAAAAGGACATCAATCACCATGAAAGTAGTTCTTCAAAGACTTTAATCCAAAGGAGGAATAAAATAAGCACTTTCATCCCGTGACCTACATGACTTCCTCACATAAAGATACTCAATGTATTTGTTATTAATATCTTCACAAAAAATGAACTTGTATACACCATCCAACTATGAGCTCATTTTATGCCCCTTTCCTCAATAGTTTCTCTACAATTTTGGGGAAAGTAGTGCTAATAAGAGTCTTAAATGTATCTGTAAGTATGGATCACTTTGAAGCCCACAACATGTCATTAGAGCAAAATGAGGTGCTAGTATAATGTTTATGTGACTTATTACTGCCAACAACTCCACAACCATGCACAAAGGTATATACACCAAGGAAGTCTATATGGGCTTCTCTGTAATATTTGAACTAAAGGACCACAGCCTCAGTTTCCAGACAATGCTCTAGAATGGATTTAGGAAAGGCCACTACAAATATATTCATGACTATCTTATACATTGAATTATCTCCTTCAAGACAAGTACTCTTTCAACTACTCTGAACTGATGCATCAAAGGATTCTGTTCTTGGACAACAAAGTTGTTTGACTTTTTTATCATTTGCCTATCCTGGGACCTTCCTGGCCTTGTCTCCTTTATGCTGATAGTCTACTATTATTTAGATCTTTGATATCTTTTGACAAAACCTAGTTCTTCTACATTTACAGTTTTAAAATAAGCACCTTATTATAAATAATGTCAGGATTCCAGCAATATTATCTGATGATTTCAGTAATCTAAGGACTGTGACCTCTACATGTGGTATCCTTGGTACAAAAGTAGCACCCATCCAAATGTCACACCAGTCCAGATATCTGTGAATCCAGCTTAATTAACCCTCGTCCTTCAGTGAACATATCAATAAGGTTTGGAACAATCTCATATCCCTTGTGAGACTGCCATAAGCTTAGCAGTTTGCTTTTGGCAAGGAAGTTCTCATTTTCTTGCTTGAATGTGCCCTCCCTTTTATTTCATTCTCATCTGGAAGCACCTGCCGCCTCCTTCAAATACTCCTTAATAAAATATGCAGATTCACGTGACCTTTCCTAGCCTTCTTAAACTATTGCATATCCATATATATATGATTTCTTGGCTCCTTGTTACAGAAAGTAGACTCATCCTCAAACAAATATTCTTGACTACAGCATCATCTGGCCTGCCAGCTCTAGCCTAAGAAGTCACTAGAATGAAACCTGCATAAGGCAGCTTCTTCTGCAAAACTAAAATATAGAGACAAGCCTTTTCTGTCTCAGGCCTCAGTATTTAGAAGAACTGCTCTTGACAATTAAGGAGATCCATCAGTCTCAGACCTCTTAGAAGTCCCATCTTGTAGATCATTTAAAATATAGAGCATTGTGTACATATGTGAAATTATTCATATTTCTCTTTTTTGGCTTACCCTGGTCTGAAAAGTGTTAATGCATCTGGTTACTGGGTTTATTTGAAAAGTAAAATACTTCATGTGAGTCAACTGTATATTACTTTTTGTGAGATAATTATGTTTGTTTTGTCTGTCATGTATGGTTTTGTTATAGATTGTGATAGCGTGTTGTAAAATCAACTGCAGTGCATAATATCCTCTAGATAGGAGAACACAGATCACAAACTGAATGCCATGTCGGGGCTGGCCAATCAGTGGTATAAACATTCTCTCTAGGTGATTTGATCATGTTGACCAAAGTCACCAAAATGGGCATGGGTATTTACCGGTGATAAACTAAAGGTAGTAGAATATTCTAATAGGTAAAACTGAGCCGGATATACTAGAAAATCCAAATAATGACAGAAATGGCTTTATAAACTGCAGAAGAATACAACTTTATTTTAAAAAAATATAAAGTAAAAAATGGAATATTCTGCCTACCAACATCCGCTAACTACAGCACCCCTGCAATTATAAATCTGCTCCTCAAAAACCATCTCCTCTCTAACTGGATTTGTAACTGCTCAACCCCTTCCTCTGTCATAACTTAAAATACTTACTATTCCTATCTGTCCATCTGAAATCCCTACATCAATGTCTCATTTTCCTACTGAATCTCATTAAACCCCAGCTATTTCCCCATTTCACCTCATCTTAAATTACATTTTACAACAACAGCTTATATACTTTACAGCTTCCTCACTATAATCAGCTCCTGAACTGCTTGCTTAACTCGGAGTCCAAAATCGGTAATATACATTGACCATGAGACCTGGCTGGCACTGACCAGTTGTTCTGATAGCATGCACTAGACTTCATTTGACATTGTTGATGTTGATATTATAATACTACCTTCATTTACAATGTATAATTCTCATGCAACCTATATTTTATTCTGTATTCTGTATTTTTTTTCTTACTGTATAAATCTCATTTTTATTTCTGTTTGTAAAAAGTATGTTTGTAATGCATGTTTATTTAGTGTAAAATGTTTTTTTTCTCTGTTTTTCTCTGTCATGTTTGCCCGCAGCTTTTTCCCCCGGGCCTCCACTAAAAATGGGCTTTCACTGGCCCAGTGTACTTTCCCTTTAAACAAATGCCAATAAATAAATAAATAAAAGTGAGCATTTTGGAAATTGTTTTGTCAAGTTGTATGGTAGTGAATATGGAGAGCATAGCAAATTAAATCACATAACTAATCCTTTGATTGTTTAATTACCTTAACTGCTTCAATTTCAGTACAGGTTTAATGCTATTTGTGCCATTTAAGCCAAGTTGTTTGTGCTTAGCAAATGTATTCATTTATATCCAATATCTTTCTGTTCTGATTACTGAGTTACCATCCTCTAATGTTGGCTAATACATTTTGCTGATCTATAAACCTAATTAATTGCACGTTACTCATCTCATTAATATGCTTAAAATGTGCACCTCTCCTTATCTCCCTTCCATTTCAGAAAGGTGATCACATACATTTTACCTTCCTGTTAGTCTTGCACACATAAATGCAGGGCATGACATGCAAACAGCAAGATAAACTGTTTTCTTGGAGTTGCAGTCTGTAAAACAATTAAAATTGTTTTTTCATAGTAGACTGTTGGAAGGTCTCACCCTTGTATATTTACAATGACTGGAATTAGTATGTGGTGTCATACCTTTCTTCTGGCAGTACCATAAATCTATTCTATTGTTTTGCTCTTTGTAATGTCATTTTTGTTTAGATTTTGTGATCTCTTATAGCTAACAAATTATCAACTTCTCTATCATTAGGTGTAGCCATGCCACTCAGAATATATCATTGCTTCTGGATAATATTCTTAACTTTCAAAATATGTCTGTTATAAGATAAAGTAATTCTAAGCATTTTTTGATCAACTGGCATGGTATTTGTTAACGTAAAGAGAATACTAATTTATTCATTCATTCTCGCTCAGACACCATATATAATTTATGGTCTAATCAGTAAATTTCATTATAACCTCTAACTTTAAAATCATCTATTATACCATCTATCTGTTCCTCTAGAACTTTCATAGCAATATTTCAATACGGGTATGCATTTAATATTAGATGAGATTTTTTATTAAATGTTTTTAAAAATCATTCCATAAAATTAGATTTCTGGATATTAAGCAATTTATTTGATTAAAACATAAATACTAAACAGTAACTAATGCCTAAGCAGGAACTTCTGCTAAGCATAAGTTCAAACATCTCTATTTGGTAACTCCTAGTCATAACAGAATTTATGTAAAACTGTTTATACAGTAAAGCATTTATTTAGTGTTTATTTACTTACTGATTATTTAACTTGAGATTGTAGTGTGAAAGTAGTTTTTGTGTGCATTGAACTCTGCTATTAAATACATTTAGTGTATGTCATTTACTACAATGGTGTGCTGCAAGAGTGTCACCCTTCCGAGAAAAGCTACCTCTGGATAAAGATCAGCATCATTATCAGGCCAAAAGATCATTCCAGCTTTCATAACAAGACTGCTTGCTTGTAGGTGACAAGACTTGCAAGTTATTTGCTATCCTGCTCATTAACCGTTACGTTGTATATTGCGTGATACCTCATGTTCTTGAAAATGGAGGTGTAAAGCAGTGATTCAAAGACCTTCAGTTCAGCACTATGTTGCATGGGCAGCACTACATGCTGGTAAAACCATGTGTTGTGGTATGTGAGTAAGTCAACACAAATATGGATGGGGAGTTAACCAGAAGAAGAAGTTTAAAAAGAGTCATGGTGACTGAATAGTTTAATCCTTATAGTTATAGAAAGGAAGAAATCTTATCAAAATCAGCCAGAATATGTATTCAGGAAAAGAAAATAATCCCCAGGATTTTATAGAGCATCTCTAAACATTTTCAAAAGGCTACATGAGCAGATGATATTACTGCCTGCAAGGATTCACCTTAGAAGTTATGGGGAACTGGGAGAATTAGAAATGCCACTAACTATACATTTCAATAATGCATGAGCAGATATAGTATTTTTAATAATGGGAGACAATGAAATCTGATTTCTGTTTAAAATGTTGAAATGCAAGATGTCTTAAACGTATTTTTGTTTCCAGTATAACCTCTCCTGAAGGAAATAGTTACAGAAGACCTGGAAATCCATGGTATACAAGACCCCATGCATTATAGCTTCACAAAAGGAAGGTAATCCAGTGCATATGTTTTCCTCATTTATGTATTTGTTTACTTGACAGATTATTTCATTTATTGAACCTTCAGCTGCTATCTGGGCATAATGCAATTAAATCAATGTTACAAAACATTGATTTAGTAAAATGACAAAATAATGTATAATATCTTCCCTCATACAAGTACCCATGGAGGTCATGATTCTGATGTTCCTAAAGTACCACAAGCATGTGACATTAATGAAATGTCCAGTGAAGAGACCAATTGAAAATGACCTACTGTGGTTACCTTGATGCACACAGACACTCATGTATACATTATCATATAGGGTGCCACTGTACTGATATAATGTGAGTGTGACACGTATAGCAATACCAACCTGGGACATCTCCAATGGATACTCTTTAGGACTTTTTGCAGTTTGGCTTCAAGGTACAACAGCATATTGTGGGACTATAAGGAGTCTGTTACTCCTGTAAGCAAGGCCAGAAACTCCTCTATCTCTGCCAAAGGTGACTCAATAGATGGCACCTCTCCCATTGTCTGATCTTCATGTGCAATTCAGAGGGTCCATTATTCTTTATTATAGGTAATACATGTGACCTTTCATTTAACCTGCTTATAGCTGCAGTCCTGGCCAATGACAGCACTGATGTCAGCCACAAGATCCTGCCAAGCACATTCATGGTAGGGCTGATCAGCTGTCTCCACCAGCCCAAAAAGCCATCAGCTATGGAGACTCAGTGCTTGCATCAACACCTAATTCTCCTTATCTAATAACTTGCTTGAGCTAGTCTTTCCCTCATCAGATACCTTTGCACTTCCCACTATTCACCTTACCAGACATACTTCTGCATGGATAAAATACACTGTGTGAGTATGCCAATAAGGACTGCTTGTCCACCTACTCTATGTTTTGTATACTGCTCTTTCTGTATAGTCCTTTGGGAGTGTTACTAGCACACATAGGAGTATACCTTTTAACTTTCAGCCATCAATAGGTGTACAACCAAATATCTGCATCCCCCAAAGCACACAGATTTCTAACATATGCAGTTAACCAACCTGATAGTGAACCTCCTTCACAGGGGCAAGGTATTAGGGGGCATGATGAACAGACATTTTTTTAAATTTTGTTTCTTATGTAGACATGAGAGCAGGGTGTGATACAGAGGAGCACCGGATTGCAAAAAGGACCAAGTAGATTATGAGGAGATGACAGAGAGGGCCTGGCACTCCTCCTTAGCTTCTTAGGAAGGAAGAGCATCAGATCACAGAATGGACCTATTTATTTGCTTGCTTTGCTCTTCAATTTAATGTGAAGGGTGCAGATACAGGAACAACACTGGGCATCAGATAAGCCACCTACAACACTGTGTACAAGTTCAAAAAATGACAGGGCCCCATCTTGAATCCTGCCACTGTCTACACTAGTAACTTCATAGGTTCATAGTTAAGCACTAGGGTAACTGCCCTGCAGGCCATTTTAATTCTAGCTAATTTCCCTTTTTGTGCTTGAGATAACCTATCCCATTTGGTTGAAATTGTCCTTACTTATTCCATGGTCAATAATTATATGGTCCCTCTAATGAGAATAACTTCGCTCAGTTATACCATAGATAATCTGAGTGGACCCATGCACTAGATAAATCATTTAGGAGCTGCCTCTGTCTCTTAGTAGTACGGGGGCTGTCATGGGGTAAATTTTCTGTTTCACATCCATAGATGTAAGTTGTGGTTGAAAATGGACAAGGATGGACTTTGTTTTATGTGGATGGAGAGACTGCCCACATCAACAGTATTCTCTGTGAGATAAATCTGTCCCTCTGAACCATTCTGTTGATTTTGCAGAAAAGGTTTATATCCCTAGATTTAGTATTTCTAATGTTATTTGACTTGCCAATGTGCAGTAAATCCATCAGCAATGGTTCAGAAGATGTCTTGTATGCTACACACCAGTCACCAATTAACAGTATATGGGATACTGAGTACAGTGACAGGAATTTGAGTTGATCCACGTAGGACATGTTGTTTAGGTCTTGTATACTTTTAGTAAAGTATCTCTGTGGGTGTTCCAGTTGCTGCATGTGTCTGGGCAGATACATGCCAAAGGAGGCATTATATTCAATCATTGTCCTTATTAGGGCTGATTAATGGGGGGCAATGACATTCCTAGATCTAGACACAATCCCTTTGTTTATAAGCTATGCAATATAGAAGGATTTCCTTACAAAAATAGATACATGCTCGTCAAAAGTCCAGTCACTGTCCATATCATTTTCCAAATCCTGAACAACTGGGTCAACTCTTAAGGGTGGATTGTCACTGTGGCAGTTTCCTGGGTAGATGACTTCCCAACAGATGCACTAATGCAATTTTTGGCATTTAGTTTCAGTCCATGATTTTGGCACCAGTTATTAATTATTAATGAGTTGCTCTACATTGGGCGACAATTCTTGCAAAAGGAAACAGCTGTTATGGTGAGATGCCAGCCATTATTCTTAGGTATGTGACCTGATGAATTGCTATGGCTTCAGAAGGCACTGATAGTTGTAGGGCATGCTGGTGGTTCTCTCAGGAGATTAAAATCTTTCTCCACTTCCTGCACAGAGAACACCAGGACCATTTGCTTGGGCCCTTTGATGAGGTGCCCTGGTATAAGGCGATGGTTTGCCAGGGCACATACTACCACTAGTATAACCTGAACTGTTGGGTAGTTCAGACACCCCTACAGTGACATGATATGGCACCATCCAGATCTTCTTTGCCAATGAGAAGAAGAGATCAGAGTGAGATCTCTTGGGATGTACTCTATGTACAGTTAAAAATTTTTATTTTTTAATAATAATTATGCTAGTAGGGACTGTGTTGTACTTTTAAGTGTTAAAAAGTTAATAAGGTGTTCATTTTTGGTCCCATAGTTCTGGAGCCCACTTTGGAGACCTACCAGCAGTATTGCAGAGGCTGGGTCTCCTTTTTAGGTGTAGGAGTGAATACACTTATTTTAGACAGTACATTCCAAAGACGTTTAGCTGTCAGATTCACGGCCTACTTATTAGAAATATACCCATACAACTTTAAACTTCTAAGAGAGTTTATTGCTGGAAATACAGTATTGCCTTCTGCATATTAAGTATTATAGCAATAACCCACGCCTGGGTGTGGGTAATGCTGGATTTACCCACGGTTGGCATGGTTTGGTCGCCCGAGGGACCAAACAAAGCCAACCGTGGGTAAATCCAGCATTACCCACACCCAGGCATGGGTTATTGCTATCATACACTGACATTATTTAAGAAAAAAAATAAATTCCCTTGATCTTTACAAATCTAGTCGGCTGTTGTCCAGGCAGTGTCTAGGTATCTTGATTCATTATTTGGGGTCTGGCTTGGCTGGTGTCGCCCGTCAGCCGACATCATCTCGGCAGTCTTTGGTATAAGGCATCAACCGGCCATTTCCTCAGTCTTCCTTGCCGGCGTGGCGCCCGACAAGCTACTGTCGTGTCGGGCTTAAAGTCAGATAAGCGAACTCTAGGGTACCTCTTGAGGACTCGGACTTGGTTAAAGCCTGTTCTTTTCTGGGGACTCTAGCTTGCCTCAACCCATAAAGATTTCCTCATTAATAACTGTTTATCTTGCCCTTTCAAATACCTGAAGACTTGCTTTCCACTCTATACTTTTCGCCGTTTAGGCCCAGACCACGGCAGCGCTGAACAGAGAGAAAAGATTTTAACTGTGGGCATTTTAAGGCGTTGCCGGGTCATTCCGACAGATAAAATTCTCAATTTGAAAACATGATTACGCCGGATCCCTGGAAGTAGCACTTGCTTCAAGAAACACAAAGAAACGAGCCCGGTTTCGCGCGAACCGAGCAGATTTTTCGGTCCTCTCCGCAAACCACATTCCGGTCGGTTTCGATAAAACCGAGCAAGCAACTCTTTCTTGAACCGGAGACTCTGTTTCACTACCGAGGTCTCTTCTAACCTGGTAGAAACAGCTTACCCCTGGGCATGACTGTTAACCCCAACTGTTCTTTATCCTTAACCCTCACCTGCCTATACCAGGCCCTACTAGCAGGCAAAGGCACAAAAGCCAGCTATGTCTATTAAGCAGCCTCCCAGGGCCACCAGCAACCAAAGCTCCATCAAAACCTGCCTCTCAAGCCCCTCTCTCACAGGCCAACCAGCCTCATCCAGATGGGCCTCAAACTCCCTCACAAAGGAAAAGAGCAGAGCCCCCCCAGCCAGGCCCAGACAGATCCCCTATGCCTCCTCCAACATACAGACCCTCTCAGAGCCTGATTCTCCTCTATATAACTCTGATTCCTCTGAGTCCATCACTCAGCCTCTTCCCCCTGAGGCTGAGCCCCCTGGAAACCTAGACTCCTATGGGGAACAATTTCAGTGGCAGGGGCCATTTCTCAGACATTTTAAAGAAAGGCTTAGGACCTTTCTACATGAACAATTTCAGTGGCCAGCCTCTCTATCTCTCAGTTGTTTCTGTTTGTGACCTTTCTACATGTGCCAGCACTGCTCCTGATTACTTATCTCCGGCCCTGTTGACTTGCCAATGATGCATTACAGGTCCCAGACACTCCATCACCACTATTATAAGGCTCCTTTTTGCAGATCAGAGATATCTCCCAGGGTCCTAGGCATCACCAGCTATACCTTCCCTTTTAAACCCCCCTCTGAAGGAACCCAGGTCCTAAGACTGGGTCAAAAACTTCTCACCACTTTATATTTAGGCTCCAAGCTAGAGCTTTGAACTGCCAATTTCCTTATAAAGGCTGTTCAAGCTACTTGCTAAACCAGTTGACTAAAGCTGAGATCTAGATAGAATCTTTGAGTTTAAGCTATGTTCAAGACATGGGTGCTGTCCTCTCAGCTGGGCTTAGAAATGCCAACCAGGCATGTATGGTATGACACATAGGCTTCCTTAGTACACTGCACTTAAAGCTGCAGCTATGATGCACTGAAGGGGTCCTTTAGATCATGTGACTGGCACATCTAAGCTTTAAAAAGTATTTGGATGCACCTATATGGCTACAGACCTATTCAAATCTAAGCTAAAGATGCACCTAAAAGCAAAGAAGGAAGAAAAGTGTGCAAACAGCAGGTAAGTCAAAGATCAAAGAAAGCAAAATCTGTGCTTTTAGACTGGCCCTCTTACAAGGTCAACAGGCACAAAGGGCAGCAACTAGCCCTCAAAATAGGTCCAACCAAACCAGGGCCAATCACAGGGTGCGCCAGTGGCAGGGTAACAACCAATGAGGCAATCCAGGGGCCCACCACCACTACAACAACTCGGCAGGGGTAACAACAAGGCACAAACACCGGAACCAGCCTGCACCACTTTAACAGAAGCTTCACTTTATATAACAAGTGGCACATACCAGGGGAACAACAGAGGACCCTTAAGTGGAAAGAACTATTTGCCAGACCTACAGACTATTCGTTCCAGAGAAAAATGGGAAACCAAACTATACCCCAACACCACCACCTACTCAAAGCATGGTACCATCTAAAACAAATATCTCAATTGTGGAAGGAGGTAATTCTAGAAGCAAAGGGTGGGAAATTACTCAGACTCTTCCTGGTACAAGAAAAAAAAAAAATATGGCAATTATTAAAGGATTTTACTCCAGCCTCTTCTATCTATGTCACAAAATTCACAATTGAGGCTCCCAGACCAGCTGTCCATGCTAAACACATTTCTGCTTGTTGCAAAACTCAAAATGGAGGCATACCTGCTTCTTTCCCATATGGGCAAGGCCAAGATACTGGTCACCTTCTTTACATACTTTCTTAGGAATTCTCCCATAGTGCCAATTATCAGAAGATACCTCCTGTTCGCATTCATTCAGGCATTATCAATTCTCAACAATGCCCTTGCAGGATCGAGCATTATCAGCCTACAGCGAAATGCAACTTATCAGTAATCGCTGGATGCTCAAAAAATACCTGGCACTTCTAAGTGCTCCTGGAGACTTCAGAACAACAAGTAAACTACCTGCTGCAAAAGAACAGAAGAACAAAAAACAAGGTTCTACCTGCTCTACAAAATTCATAATACGGTTTGCACAAACTGTCAAATACAGTCAATACAAAAAAGAATAACCAACAGAAAAGAACAATCTTGGCATTTCAAAAGTGCAAGCATTTCTAACTCCTAAAAAGAAGAGCAACTTCTCTCTACTTCTTGGCATTAATGGCATCCTGCATAATACTGGTCCCCTAATGCACCACAATCTCTGGGCAATACTGCATCCTACTTAAAACTGCATGGCATCAGCAGGCTGCAGCCTAGAAAATTTGTGGTCTGCTAAAGAATTTGTGAAACAAAGATTCCCTCCCCCTAGCAACCACACACCAACACACAAAATTGCTCAGATCCCAAAAGTCAAACAAGCGTTTGCCTGCCGACAAACAGGATTGCCCTTCTGTTGGGGGAACCAAGACAAGCAAGTCAAGCCAAGACAAATAAGCAGTTGGGGCATTTGCACACACATACATGGGAAATTTAAATGATGGGTAACATTATTTCACGGCCTGCACAGAACTTTAAATCTAAAATGCATGATGATAAATAAATTGGCACAGTAGGCTTCCACTAACAGGCAACACCACCCAGATGTTAATGGAGCCAGACAATGGAGGCTACAGGGTGGCACTGGACTATGTGAGGCAACAACATACAGGGAGGCATCAGTTATACTGGACCTGGGGGATGCGGCTCACAGGAAGGAAAACATCTGAGCAGACGTATATGAACGAAGGATGGAAGACACCGGAGCAGACACTTGACATTCAACAGACCAAATAATCAGAACTGATGGATGCCATCGGGACATACTCAAACCCATCACAAAGAATCACAGGATTACCACATCTACACAAAAGGACTTCCCATTTGGATTCCAATTGAATCCTTTGATGCACAACTTGCCACCCACTTGCTTGGAAAATGGACTCCCCTATCTTTGAGAAAGAAAGACCTGACAGCATCGCATTCGTCACCAGGTCCTTTGATGCACACTGAACATCTGAACATCAAGAGGAACGTTCCCCAGACTGGATAGCCCAGACATAACAAGACACTCAGCATATCCCGAGCAACCGAGCATGTAATGGAGCAATCCCTGATCATAACACTGATTAACTTCAACTATCTGCATGCCAACTTCGCAAAATAACTCCAAAAACACCTGGAACATTACAGCTAACTTAACCATAACATTACATAACAAAGATCTTCAATTAAGAATCCCAAAGGGTTAAGCACAAAGAAGGAAAACATAGCCTTATGGAAAAGAGGGGCAAGATGTGATTCTGGCAAAGAAAGATATCTCATCTGAGTGACAATGCATCAGCTGACCACAGTCCTGGAGGCCTTGGCTCCTAAGTACTTCCAGGCATGCATCTATACAGGCCACAGATTTCCTTCCATCATCCTCCTGTCATCAGCTGCTTCAGCAGTCCTCAGCAGAGATCCTCCTTAAAAGGAGCATCCTCAAAAACTGATGCCATTGAGAGCATTAAACTAAAACCTCCAAAAACCTCCACTGAGAACCTCTTCAACAGCCAGCTCACAATACTTACTTCATGAGATGAACCAATACTTGGCCTGGACTTCAAAGCAAGCAAGGCAATAACTTCTGCATTAAAGGCAGTGCAAGCAAACCTGCCCTTCCATCAAGATAGATTGTCCCTGTGAGAGAACCGATCCTACATTTATGCACAAAAAGTCCAGCATCAGGTATCCTACAATCAGGCTCTCCACCTTCTCCCTATCTTCTTCCCAACCCAAACAGATTAGGAAACCTAACATACTTACCTACCCACTTGACAGTACACAGACAATACCTGCTTGGGGACAAACACAACAAAAAAGAAAAAAAAACTGCCGCATATGCGGTAGCATAGGAAGGAAAACAGGAGGAAAAACAATCTCCAAACAAAAATCTCCAAAATGGGTTGAAACTCCATTTTATCCCTAAAATGGAAGAGAACAGAGAATACAAGAAAACAAGGGCTACAGCCACTACCACACTACAAGCTTTCTTACGACTGTGGCTACCAAGGTTGGGGGAGGCGGCTACAAAGGACCTCATTGTGTACATTTGCCAAGCATTATATAACTTACCTCTATACTCTAGATCCCCACTTGTTTTTGCTGTTTGGATCTAACTAATCTATAAATCTCTCTCATCCTTCATAATCTACTTTCTCTTCCTCCTTATTACCCATTTGTTAGGCACAGATGCAGATGCATCCTTGATGGAGTTAAGTTTACTACTATATGTTTTTGAATGTCGATAAATGTAGATGTCACGTATCGTCATCACCACCACCTCCTTCCCCTTTCCCTCTCTGAGGTACTCCTGCTTCTTTATCTAATCTTTCAGGGGGGATTATATTTGTATTGTATTGTTTGTTATATATGTACATACATGCTATTTTTGTGTGTTTTGCTCTACTATTTGAAACTTTGGCATTTATCCCAAATTTAGCCAAGGCAAGGCACCTGGGCATCTGGGCCAAGAAACATGAGGAAAATAGTTGGCGCTGGCCTATGCACCCGAATAACTGCGCGCAATGGGTGTGAATGATGACACCAGCCAAGAAAGCCACCATGGACACGGAATCCGGCCGACGAGAAGGGCTGCCTGGCGACAGGATAACCCATTTTAATTTACTGCAACTGCATTCCTCGACATCATCTACATTTATGGTGGGTACAAAACTGTACTTTCTTTTCTTAAATAATGGCATTGTATAATGCCTCCTTGCTGCCCTTCCACAGCTGTCTGGTATTCATGAAGTTCTGATGTACTGTGCATGCCTACGCAGTACATCAGAGCTGTGGGCAAAAGCAACGGAGAAAGCAAGATCTCCGTTGCTTTTTACTGTTTCACTATGTTAAATGGGTTTAACATAGCGAGACAGCTTTAAAATAAGCAACGGAGAATCTCCGTTGCTTATTTTAAAGCTGTCTCGCTATGTTAAACCCATTTAACATAGCGAGACAGTTTTGAAAAAAGCAACGGAGAAAGCAAGATCTCCGTTGCTTTTTACAAACTGTTTCGCTATGTTAAATGGGTTTAACATAGCGAGACAGGTTTAAAAAAAAAGCAACGGAGAAAGCAAGATCTCTGTTGCTTTTTACACACTGTGTCGCTATGTTAAAGGAGTTTAACATAGTGAGACAGCTTTAAAAAAGCAACGGAGATCTCCGTTGCTTTTTTTAAACCTGTGTCGCTATGTTAAACTCCTTTAACATAGCAGACAGTTTTAAAAAGACTTATACTAATGGAAAAAGTCCGGGCGACCGGACCTTTTTCCATTAGTATAAGTCAATTTACAACGTGCACGCTGATCAATCAGCGTGCACGTTTTGGAATATTAATGGGGGGTCATGGTACAACATCTATCAGCTACTTTGAGCATTTATCTGTTTTAATGGTTTATTAGTATATGTGCTTGTGAGGTGCTGGAAGGTTGTAAGTGGTGGTGCTGCCATACTGGTTCAACAAGCAGCACACTGTCCTGTTAAGACTCGTGATAGGGTAATATTCCTGCAGCAGGTGTTTTCCTTCCAGTTATATTACATGCTGTACATTACAGCTTGAGATGGGATATCAACTGCTGACCTGTGAATCTGACTTTTGTGATGACCTGATCAGCTTGCTGGTAGCTGCATAGACAGACAGGATGTCTTTTACTGTGCATATGGAAGCACATGTGCATATATGCATACAATGCACAATTAGCCAAAGGACTGTATGAAGAGTACTTATAGTACATACAGACATTGGGCAGTCGCAGGCTGTGCATATGTTTAGTAGTAGAAGTATTGCCACAGAGGCTCAAGAACTACCCCATGTACATTTTCAGGTTCATAAAAGGAAAGTTCTGGGTTCTCTTCACACAGTAGGGGCTTTCCTTAAAGTTACATGAAATGCATATTGATTGATTCTGTATTTCATATGGCTGCACGTGCAAATTGGTCAGATTACAATTTGCAAAACTCAAGCTATGTATGTTTGCAGTTGTAGCAGATCCCTGTTATTGTCACTGATGTTTATTTTCTTGAGTCTAATGCAGCTCTAGTTGAGGTAAATATTTTCATTATTATGTAGTAATAGATTTCACTGAATGTTTGTTACTATCTGTGCTTTTTATTGTAGGATATAGAACCATAGGAGCTACAAGGCACCTGAGCTTATTTTTGTCATCCTCAGGTTTGTCTTATCTTTTCAAGTATGCCCATCATACAAGAGAAGGATTTACAAATACCCATGTAGTTGCCCAGCTCTTTTTCAAGGGCATGCAATAGGTTCAGTATTAATCATTGGGAATTTGGTCCAGAGAAGGAGTGGACACTGCATGACACATCTATCTCGCCCTCTTGTCTTTTTTGTATGTTAGAGTAGATTCATATCTCTGGCCCTTGTGTAAGCTGGACTGTTTGATTTATGGAGATAGTACTGGATCCATTACAGCCATATAAGCAAGGTGAAGATCGCTTCTAGAAGTCTATATATAACTGAGTATAAGCATAAAACTTTTAGTTTCTCTTGGCAGTCCAGATATTTTAAGGCCTTGGTTTTTCTAATTGTGTGATATTTTATTTTATTTGTATTTGTTGACTAGGGGAGAGCACTGACCTCCCTGGACCTTTTCAGACTCAGACCAAGAGCACTATCAGGTTAATTGACTTACTCAGAGCCACACATAGTTATAAAATGAATGCTGAGGGAATTAAACCTGGAACTTTGACCACTGGCCTGAAGGAAATGGCTTTAAAAGCTCCTTAATTCTCTGTTCCAGCTGCCAGATATGCTTAGTAATGTACATTTCAAAGGGGACATTGTAGCCAGTGATGGGTCTAATTAGTGCAGAGCACCAGAAAAAGAGGACATATTTTGTTCTGAAGAAATACATTTTGCTACGAACTGTGCATGCTTATATGACTCATAACCATTGCTGCAGAGTGATGGATAAATGTGAGGGAGCTGTCCACCCAATAACCTAAGTTTCTCATAACTTTTTATTTTGAAGTGTGGTGCTATCTGTGCTATAAGCTGGAACTAGAAGATCCTTACCAAATTCTGCAATGCAGTACCTTTTGCCATTGAGTTTGAGTCCATTTTAGAACACCAGCTATTGACAAGTGTAAGTTCCTGTTATAATGCCATTATGTCAGAGGGGAGCTTGATGATGACTCCCAGAGTACAATCTTCCACAAACTTAGTTAATCTGAGATCATGACCTTAGCAATAGATACTGAATGGAAGAGGTCCCAGCACAAATCCAAGAGGAGCTTCATGCTCATTTTCTGCACTGAGAGGATTCATCTGTGTGAGTCCTGTTCTTAAGCTATTTGGCTATCTACATAATCACATGCAGTTTAGAGTGTCTTCAACTTGTTTATTATATTTGCATGTAGTATGGTATCAAATGCCTTGAGGAGGTCAAGGCACGCTATGTGGGGAGCTTGTCCACAGTCTACAGCCTGAGGAAACCCTCAAAGAAGTTTAAAAGATTCATTATACGAGATCTGCCCTTGACAAAGCCCATGTACGGGGGGGGGGGGGGATTTGGGGGGGGCAGAGTCTAATGAGATTTTTTGAGATCATAGTTACTTAGGTAAGTTATGATACATTCCATAGCTTTACCTGTAAGACTTGTTAGGTTGACAACCCTATAATTCCCTGCTAAGTGTCGAGGTTACCCTTGTGAAGTGCAATAAAAAAGCTGTGCACCATTCCCATGTGACAAAGCTAGTTTCTAGATAGATTTAGGTTGAAATGGTTAAGGGCTGTGTAGCCCAATGTTTGTTTAGTTCTATTTATTTGGCAACTGGGTATATTGTCATACTCTATGGATGAAGTATTAGTCATTTTGGAAAGTACATGTACATTACATGTTTTATGATGGTTGGTGGCTTGCTTCCTTCAAGGATAATTGGAAAAGGAGTAGAAGTCACTAGTGTAAAGTTGGCACTAACCTTTCTTGCAAGTATGTTGGTAGTACCATTATGAATAAGCTATGAGCATCGTTGGATGTTTTCCGATTTTTATGACACACTCAAGGAAGGATTTGTAGTTGTCTTTGACTTCTTTAGCTAGTCTGATTCATGAGATGCTTTGGTTTTCCTGATGCTTTTCATTAATTTTTTTTATCTATCTGTTTGATGCTCTCCTTAATTTGGAGGGCTTTTGTCCCGCTATATACAGTAGGTTTAGGAGTTTTTTTTTTTCCTTTTATTATATAGTGTATCAGTGATTGAGGGCCACAATGCTGGTTTGCTTTCTTAAACCTCCTCATTCAGTCTGATCTCTTTGGGACTGCCAATTTAATGCATTTGTCCTGGAGTGAGTAGGACTTATCTACATAACTCTTTGCATTGTCAGCATTATGGATAATGCCATTCATACTTGAATTTAAGAGTACTACATTTCTTTTTGGTTTATTTTGTTGTTTCTGTCAATTTATTTTTTCTTTTTATACAGCAATGTCCACAATGGCACAGGTGGATTTACCAGGGACTACCAGCTCCTGACAAACAGCACCACCTACCCAACATCTGATTAGGTTGATAAGTCTATTTCTCAAGAGGTACCTATGGAGGATGGAGGCTGATAGGCTGTCAGGCCCTGCCCCTAGTATGGTTTCACCAGTCATGATCACTGTGGTCCCCACTGATGGCTCTGCTGGGAGTGATGGCCCACATGTACAGAGAAGGCTGCTAGCAGAGAAGGTGGAGTACCTGGTAGACCAGCACCTATATGCTTGCACTGGCCACCTAAAAATACTCCTTCTCTAGCTTACAGAGTGTCATGTCCCTGTCTGGATCTGATTCTACCATCAGAATGAAGGCCCCTTGGTGAGGCGTATATGTGCCCTACCCCCACATCGCATAGTTTTCCTACCATGTATGCCCTTCCTTGCTTTTGTCAAATAAAATAACTCACCTAAATGTCACCCAAAGACTCCCTATGCTGTGGAATAAAATCCCGGTATATGTGAGGCAGAGCACCTCGCTGGCCTTGTTCAAGAGAAATCTTGACCAATGGATGGGAGATCGCAGATATACCCCAGGGATTACCTCAGTGTCACTGCTCGACAGAGGCACAGCAAAATAATGGGTATAGTTCCCCATACTAAAGGGGTGGCGTAAGCCACAAAACTATGGGCTAGGCTTGTAAATGCCCTCTGGCAGATAGCCTAGTATGAACCTATGAACCTATGAACCTATAAAACCCATCCCCATTGTCATCCTTCTGTTTGTCTTATGTCTCCTAATCCAGTGTGTTCCCCTCCATCAGTGTGGCAGCACCACCCTGTCAGTCTTGTATGTCTATTATGTTTGTTTTTGTGGCCCTGCTACCTATGCTAATTCTCTTTCCTTTCCCTCTTTTTTCTAACGTCCTACCCCACCTTACATTCTTTCTATCTATAAAATGGGCACCTGTCCTTAAAATATTTTGTCCTATCTTCCCCAATACCTTTCTTATATTCTATAGCAGATCCCCTTATGTGCTTCCCTCTGATTCCTTCTCTTTCTTTCATAACGTTTCTCAATCCCATTTCTAACCTTTAATCATATCTAAAAGTAGATGAATCTACTGTATTTTGCTCTTTATGACTGCCTGCTCCCTTTTCCATCTTGCTTTTTCTGTACATCTGTTAATACACTGATGTACACTGATATGCATAGTTGTACCTCATTCATAACAGTTTCTGTTCACGTTCCTTGACTACCACTGTGGAATATGCACCCTAAATGCAGGACATGCTTTGGCTGCAAGTGAGCTTTTTAAGGAGCCATTGTGTGAACACAGCTATTTTGCGATGTCAGTCCTTAATGAATCTTGGGCTAAGTCGCACCCTATAGGTAAACAGTGCTTGTCCTGCCACAACAACATCATGTTTCTGAATGCCAGCTATTATTGTTTCATAACTTATTGCCTTAACTCACCTAAGCCAGAAGAACAACCAAATTATCCTTTTTGCTGTAATATGGGGGAGGAAGTTCATGTCAGTTATTTGTCTTTATAATTAATTAAAAGTCTTGCATATATATCTTATGCATTTATTTATTTATTTATGTTTTACATTTTATTTTGGTAATCATATGATAACAAAGCCTTTAATTTGTAAGCTGATTCCTAAATTCTATACAGTGCTCCAGAACTGATTTCACTGAATAAATATTGGCTGGTAAAATTACTGCTTCCCTTATGTCTATGCTACCATGATATACTTAAGCAATAACCCATGCTTGGGTGTGGGTAATGCTGGATTTATCCATGGTTGGTGTGGTTTGGTCACGAGGGCAAAGCTCGAGTGGCCATACAAAGACAACCGTGGGTAAATCCACCATTACCTACACCCAGAAGTGGATTATTGCTAATATACAATGACATTATTTAAGAACAAAATACTTACTTTTCTTAAATAATGGCATTGTATAATGCCTCTGTGCTGCCCTTCTAAAGCTGTCCGGTATTCTGCGGCAGTTCTGATGTACTGTGCATGCATATGCTTACGCAGTACATCAGAGCTGTGTGTGGAAGCAACGGAGAAAGGAAGATCTCCATTGCTTTTTAAAAGTGTCTCGCTATGTTAAACCTGTTGAACATAGCGAGACAGCTTTAAAGAAAGCAACGGAGAAAGGAAGATCTCCATTGCTGTTTTTAAGCTATCTTACTATGTTAAACCTGTTTAACATAGCGAGATTACAGCAACGGAGCTCTTCCGTTCTCTGTTGCTGTCTAAAAAAAAAAAAAAAAGACTTATACTAATGGAAAAATTCCGGGCGACCAGACCTTTTCCCATTAGTATACATCTAATTTACAATGGGCATACTGACCAATCAGCGTGCACATTTTGGAATATTGATGAGGGGTCATTGTATAATAAGCATTAATCTTTAAGACCTTTGGACTTCAAACCTGTCAATTCTTCCCACATGCACCACTCCTAGCGTTTTGTTTTGCAATGCATAATCACATATGCCATGCAACCCTTCCTATATCAGTTCCACTTCCATTATATGTTCTTGTTCTCATGATAGGCTATAAACCACTGCAGCTTAGCTGTATTACTGTTATCTATGGCTCATCTTACCCTGCTAAAAATGGAAACAGTTAATGGAAATACACAAATGTAAATAGATCAGGAAGAAAGAATAATCTATGAGAAAGGTATCTAATAGAAGTGTTAACTAATCTGACTTATTTTAACTGTACTGTTTTCCTTTTGTCCTATAATGGAATTTATATATCATTTTTAGGCACATATTTAACTTCATCCTTTTTAACACTTTTGAATATCCTTGAAAGAAGTATTGAATAAAATGATAGTGAACAAAGAAGGTGAACAAAATTTGCTTCTGCATTACCTTTTCATTGTAACTATGTCACAAGTCATAGTATTTGATTGTTTATCCAATGTGAGGTTATGTGCACATAACCTATAGGACAATGACCCATGTAACAAGTAATTTGAAACCGTTCTGTGTTGGCATGACAGCACTGTAACAAAGCTACAAAGTTTGCTAAAACCTGATGATTACTTACATTAAACTTTACCCTAGGTGCGTGCATATCCATACTGTATGACTTTTTATCTAAGCATCAGCTGTCACTATCTCCATGCTTTTCTTTTCTTAATGAATGTTATGCTGGTCATAATAATGTTTAAAAATCTAACAACTTTAACTGTAAAAGTTAAATGTTATATCAACTGCACTGTATCTTATGTGTTTTGTTATTTCTGCTTTACAGTAAAATGTATCACTTGAGATGGGAGACATGGAATGCTTAGTAATTTATGCTTGATTATTAGAACTACTAACCCGTGCTAAAGTTTCAGCTGCTCTAGCTACCGGAGTTTGGAATGACACACCTCTTAAAGGAACCTTTACCCTCCAGTGCTGTTAACTTTATCCCAGAATTATTTTTATTCCTATATCACAAAGTGTTGTTTAGTTCTCAGAAAACCTTCAGTAACTTACATTTTTTTTCCATTTCCACTTGTTTCCTTGTTGCAGATCATGAATGTCCCATTATGTTTCCTATTCAAATCTCATAATGTTTCTGAAAGAGACTTGTCTCAGCCTACATGACCTAGGCTAGATAAATGATTTTTCTGTAGTTTTAATTGATGGTCATTGTCCACATGTTTGCATTCATGTAATGTGTCTTGCTGAGTTCAATAAAGTGCTATATACAGCTATCTTGAAACTACTTTTGCAAAGAGTTAGATGTTGGAGAAATCTATATATGGAGAACATGTACAGGTTATATTACAAAACTAAGTAAACAAAATGTAAATACTTTCACTCAGATGAGGGAAATTACAAAACAAAGCATGATATCAAACATATATGTAGCTGTTACTGGCTTTACTAGCAATATGAAGTGACAACTTTTGAGTCTGTGAACAACGAGCTTACACCTTGTAAGGTTCTGTGGGGAGGAAGGTCCTGGAAAGTTTTTAAAGTCTACAACTTTGTACCCTATTACCACCTATTTTTTACCTCCTTTTTCTAAAGAAAATGGAACTAGATCAAGAAAGGCTTTTACATGCTTAAATATCAGAGTAACTGAATTAAAAAGAAATGCTTGCACTGCTTTCCCAGCCTAACTAAAAAATAAGACCTACATCACTGTCATTGAAATGAAACGGAGAAAAAAAATGCACATTTATGATAAGTAACTCATCAGCAGGATAAAAGCAATCCCATGAAACAAAACAAACAACTCAGAGGACAATTAAAGTCAACCAAAGCCAAATTTGAGTTATGTTTGGCCTCCCAGGCCAAGGACAGCCACAAAGCATTCTTTAGCTATGTCTACAACCTCAAAGGCAATACATAATTGTGTGCAGAGTTCATTGTAAATGGAGCCACCTATGCTGAGCCAAAAGATATAGCAAACCTACTGGCTGTCAAATTCAGCTCCAACTTTACCCCTCCCTCCCAACCTTCCCTCAGGAAATATTATCAAATATAATGCTCCCTGCTATCAGTAGGGAACAGGGCCTTAATACTCTCTCTAAGACCAAGAACACTGCATCAATGGGCTCAGACACTATCCCAGGATGCCTTCTAAATAGCATGAAACATGACCTATCAGGGCCTGTGGAATTCCTAATTAACTGCAGCCTCCCAACAGGCCTTTTGCCTCATGAATGGAGAAAGGCAACAGTCAGCCCTCTGTACAAGCAAGGTGGGCCATCTACAGACCCTGGAAAGTACAGACCCAAAAGTCTCACTAGCATTATATGTAAAGCCATGGGATGAGTTATCATGGAGATGATCAATAGAGCTATAGTAAATCTCCAAGTACTGGACTCAACTCAGTTTGGTTTAGTCAAGGGCAGATCATGCCTACTCAACCTGGTGGACTTCTTTGATAAGGTCAGATCATGCCTACTCCCAACCTGGTGGACTTCTTTGATAAGGTCACCAAAGCAATGGATAAGGACAAAATTGTGCACACTGCCTACCTTGACATGGCCAAGGCATTTGGCACAATACAACACTCAGGCTTTGTTGACAAACTCAGTAGGTTAGGTACAAACCAATATGTCACCTGGTGGATAGCCAGCTGGTTCACAGACAGGACCCAACAAGTTAGAATTGGGGAGTCCATCTCTACAAAGAGGCCAGTCACATGTAGAGTCCCTCAAGGACAGTCCTTGGACCGCTTCTTTTTGGCATTTACTTCTCAGAAGTCAAGGCCAATGTCAGTGGTCTCTGGCTGACTAAATTTGCAGATGATTGCAAATTAGTTGATGTCATTGAATCTCACACTGACACAAATGTTCTCCAGGAGGGGGTGACACAGACAAACAACTGGTGTCAGAGCCATGGACTAAAATTAAATACCAAGAAATGCATAATAGTATCCTTTGGGAAGTCATCCATCCATCCCTGGTAGCTATCATAGTGACAACACACCCCTTAGAGTTGACCCAGTAGTCAGGGACTTAGTGACACACATAGTAATTTAACCTTTGACTATCCTGTGTCTACATTGGTGAGGAAATCTGTGTTGTATAAATTATAAACAAAGGTATAGCATCTAAGTCCAAGGAAGTCATTGTTCCACTGAATTCGGCATTCATCAGACCTATCATTGAGTACAATTCCCCCTTTGGTATGTACCTAACCAGGCATATCCAACAATTGGAATGTCCTTAAAGGTTCCTCACTAAAAGAATACAGGGTGTAAGTAAAATGTCCTATGCAGACTGCCTCAAGGCCATATCCCTGTATTCTGTCTCCTACAGGCTTTTGAGGGGAGATCTATGCCTGGCATACAGGGCATTTTCAGACCTCATTCTAACGGACCTCCTGCATATCCACAAAAGAAACAGCAGCAGAATTACCCATTCTAAATACTTAAACCTTGCCTGTGATATAACTAGGACCTGCTTGCAAGATAGGTATGTATCCCACAGACTGCCCTGTCTACGGAACAGGTTCCCCATCTATGTGAAGCAGAGTTCCTCCCTAAACCAATTCAAGTGCAACTTGGTCAATAGGTTGGGAAACAGAAATTCATCCCTGGTTTGGCACCTGTGTCTCTAATGGACACATATAACTTGTAAATGGTTCATCTCCCAGGCCCATGCTTACACTTAGCAAGGGTATCAGAGCCTGTCAGAGATTTGGGATGCATGGCCAGGGTTAAAAAGGCCCCTGTGGTCGTTAGCCTAGTTAAGACCTATGAACCCATGCATTAATAGAATGTATATATATAGTATGTGATTTTCCATTGCATGCATTTCATTGAGTACTGAAATGCTGGTGTTTTTCATTGGTGGTACAGGTAGTCAAATTATGAAGTGGTCAAAGTTTATTAAATTGACCATTACTTAATTCAAGGGCTTTTACCCTTTCTTCCAGTTTGTGTGATCCCTGGACCTAGTATATTTAATTTCTGGGTGCGTGGAGTCCCCATGTCGGATTGTGGGGGGCAAAGTCACCCATGTAAAAGTTATTTTTTGTTTTAATTTTGTTAATTGAAAATGTAAAGTATTGGTTTACATTTGCAATTACATTTCAGTGATTTTAGTGGTGGTTAATGGTAATTGCCAATGAGTTTGCTCAATGTTTTGTATTTTGCTCAAACTCACTCAAACTCACAGGTGATTACTCATTTTAAATATATAAATAGATAAATAGTTAGATATAGATCTGTATGAACCCATGTCAGCTCAATGAAAAGCAACAAACTGAATGTAATAATACTGAATGGATAATGTTGAAATATCAAAATGCTAAAATGCTAAAACGTTGAAATCTGTACCTACCCCCTTGTGAGAGGGACTTTCCTTGATGCTTTTAACTATTAGGGAGTGACAGTGTTTGTTGACTGGCTGTGTACTGGTGCATATATATAAATTAAATGCATGGTATTAGCAGGTGTTGGAGGTCAGCATTATAAAGTTTCAGCAATTTAATATTTCAGGACTTTGCATTCAGTATTATGATTATGATTTTTTTTAGTATACTATTACTAATCAGTAAGTTGTCACATGCCCTAAACACACATGCACACACACACACACATATATATATATATATATATATATATATATATATATATATATATATATATATGTGTGTGTGTGTGTGTGTGTGTGTGTATGTGTGTATTTGTATTTTAATACATATGTATGTGGTGCAGTGGTAGTGCTGTTGCCTCACAGCAAGAGGTTCTCTCGTCTCGGCTGGAGTGTGGGGAGTGCCTTCTGTGTGGAGTCTGCATGTCCTCCCCGTGGTTGGGTGGGCGTTCGAAAGACATGCGTATATGGGCGTGCCTTTGTGGAAGGTTGAACGTCGAGCTAGCACCTCAGCATTCATCAAAATCTACTGCCAATCATTAGCAGACTGGAGTTCCACTGTGGCGACCCCTAACCAGGAAAAGCCAAAAGACAACAACAACACGTACACACACACACACACACACACACACACACACACACACACACACACACATGTGCACACACTTGAACAAAAAACTCCAGTACTCAACAGTTCAAAAGTTGGGCCAATACTGATTTATTGTCCCACAAGCCACAGACGATGGCTTCACCAAGGACATGGCCTTATCAGTGAGATGGGACCCACAGATTGCAATAAATGTACTTAAAGTCAACATGTAAATACAGTTTGTTCAAGAAAATGAACTGTCAACAAATGTGCAAAATCATAACATTACTGGAGTTGGGATATATGCTTTTTCCCTAGTATTGTGCAGTTCCAGATGTAGAATATGTATTTCATTTATTTATTTAACATTTATTTACTGGGAGTGTCCAACTGAGCCAAAAAAGCCCGTTTTCAGCAGAGGCCTGGAGGAAAAGGCTCCAAATTACATTTAAAAAAATAAAAAAGTGTTAACATAGAAACAAAAATATAAAAACATGAGGTTACATAATCAACAAGAAATGCATATTAAATTGAGATGGTATAAAAGGCAGAAATATAGGAAAAATAGACAAAAGGTTACAGAATAATTAACAATATGTATTGAACTGAAATGATGCAACAACAGTGGTACAAATAATGCAGTAGTATTGTAAGTCAAATATATTACATATTATAATAGCTGGTCTTTGAAAGCAAGCACTTTTAGAAAAAAAGATATTAATGTATTTCTGCCTGGGGATGGGATGATACTCTCACCAGAATTAAGTAATTATAGTAAAACGATGCGGTAAAATAAGCTGGACATAAGATTGAAAGGGGGGAGAAAACAAAAGTAACAAGAACAAGGAAATACGTTTTAGGGAGGAGAGACAGAGGATGAAATAAGGACCTGAACAAAATACAACTAAGGGCTCATCCTGGTTTTGAGCAGGAGCATAGTCCGTTTGTAGACAGATAGGTTTTGAGAATAATTTTGAAGTTGGGGGAGGGTTAGCTGTGCCAAGAATGGGCTGGGAAATTGAGTTTCAGATTTTAGAGATGTGGTTTGAAAATAAGGCATATCTGTAGCTATTATTAGCTTTAGTGACTTGAAGAAGAAGTGTGTTGGATGAGCAGATGCTTCTGTTGTTAGTGTAGGGTTTTATTAGGTTTTTAGGGGGATTGACATTTGTCTGGCTGGTAGATGAAAGAATGACAGATTTTGAGTTGGTTCAGACATAATAGGTTAGGGAGTTCCAACCAGCCTAGTTTGTGAAGTGCTGAGCAATGATATGTTCTGTTTGGGAGGTTGGAGGCAAACCTGGCTATTTTATTGTGGCATGCTTCCAGTTTATTTAGATTTGATTTCTTTAAGTTTGCAAAAATTGGGGAGGCATAAAACAATGTGGACAGTAGATGGATTTGGGAAATGGCAGTTCTGGTAGAGTTGGTGAGAAATGGTCTGGCTCTGTAGAGTGACCCGAGTTTTATGTGGACCATTTTGATTGTTAGGGATATGTGCAGATTGTAACTGAGGGATTTGTAAATGTTAGCACCTAGTACTTTGGTATGGTCTACTGGCTCAATGTTCATGTTGTTAGTAGAGTAAATGGTAAATGAGATGGGTGTTTGAGCTATTTTATTGGTGAAAAATAATAGCAATTTGGTCTTGTTGGAGTGTACTATTAGTTGATTGGTGGAAATGTGGAAATGTAGTGTTTGACATCTGTAAAAGCATTTTGTGTTTTTTTCAAGAGTTTGGGGATTGAGGTGGCTGAGCAGATGAGTGTAGAATCATTTGTATACTGTATAATGCTAGCTTAATGTGGTCATGGAGTTGAGATCATTTGTAAAGATTGTAAAGAGAAGTGGGCCAAGTATGGAACCTTGGGGAATCCCCACTGAGACTAGTAATAGTGAAGATATATCGTCCAGCCATTTAATGGCTTGTTGTCTATTTGGCAAGTAGCTGTAGAACCATGACAGGGTAGGCTGTGAAAAGTTTAAAGAGGGTAGTTGGTATAGTAGCTTTTGGTGTGAGATGGTGTCTAATGCTTTTGACGTCTAGAAAGACTGATGAAACATAAAGGTTGTTGTGTTGAGCTTGGTTTATCATGTTTGTGAAGCTGACTAGGGCAGATGTGGTGCTATGCTTGGGTCTGAATCCATGTTGTGTATCTGAGAGAAGGTTATTGTTGAGGATATAGGGAAGAATTTGGGAGTATACATATTTCTCAAGAATTTTGGCAAGGGGAGGGAGTATAGCAATGGGTCTGTAGTTTGATAGTAGTGTTGAGGTGCCTTCTTTGTGTCAGGGGAAGATATGGGATATCTTCTAGAATTTGGGGACACAATGCTCAGTGATGGACCAATTTATTAATATGGAGACTGAGTAAGAAATGGCATCAGCTGCCAGTTTCATGAAAACATTGGGAAGCAGGTCAGCTGCTAGTGTTTAAGTGTTTGGAGAAGTTTGTTGCTGTAGCTTGTAGGTATAGGTTTATGGCTAAATGCTACTGGATTGTCAGTTGAGGTGGTAGGTACAGTCAGTGGTTTTGTGGCTTTTTGGTCAAGTAGGGACATAATGGAATTAGTGAAGTTGGAGTTGAACTGAGATGCTATTCTTTCGGTGGAATATGAGGTGAGGGGTTAAGGGTAGAGGAATGTTTTGGATTGAGAAGTTATAGAGGCCCAAAATTTCTGGGGGCTATTCTGATGTTTCTGTTGGGCTGTGGACTAGTAAGTATTTTTTGTCTATTTTTATTTGCTTTTTGACTGTGTTTCTTAATTGCTGGTAGTTTTAGAGATTTGTTTGTTTTTTGTTAGCCAGGTAATGGGACCATGCCCTGTCTCTTTGTTTCATAAGGAGATTAGTGCTTTTCATTAGCCATGGGATAGGTTTAGTTCTTATGTAGATTTTCCTGATAGACGCTACTTTTTCTAAGATATTTATGAATTTGTTGTTAAAGTATTGAGTTGCATCATCTAATTGGAGGTATTTTAGTGGGGACCAGTTACATTGTTTCAAAAGACAGTTAAAAATATCAGTAGAGAAATTCTTTGTGTTGCGAATGTGCTTGTAAGTTATGAATTTTTTTAGGATTTACTTTGTGTCTTAGAAGGTAGGTGGGTATGTGATCACTGAAGGTGTCTGGGAGACACACTGAGTGTTGGTATAAGGAGGTTCTATTGGTGAGAATCCAGTCAAGTATGGATTGTTTTTTCAGTGTTTATCAATCTTAGTGGGGGTGTTAATAATTTGCGTAAAGCCAAAAAGGTTAATGTAGTTTGATGGGTTTTCAGAAGAACAGGAAGACCAGTCTAGGTTGAAATCACCAGTGATAATTGTTTCATAGCTAAAGGGGGATGTTGCCCAATTAAGGAGATTTTCGATTATCGTAGAATTTTTGCCTGGGGGGAGGTAGACTGCGATGATGATAATGTGTTTGTTATTGTTTAGTTGTAGGCGGGATGCAAGTACTTCAGAGCTATGTGAGTCAAAGGGAAAGATGTCTATTTGTTCTAGGCTGAGTGTGTCCTTACAGATAATTGTGATACCACTGCCCCGCTTGTTGATTCTGTCTAATCTAAAAATATTATATCCCTCAGTTAGACGTTCACTGTCTTTGACATGTGGTTTTAACTAAGTTTTGCTTAGAACAATTATGTTGGGGGTATACTGACTGAGGGTACCGTGAAGTTGTTCAGGTTTGTTTAGGATGCTTCTTAGGTTAATTTTCAAGATTAGTAGGTCAGAGCTGCTATGGGTGTGCTATATGTAGTTTTGTCGGTTGGTGTTATTATGTGATATAATTGGTTGGGAGCCTAACTGTGGGCCAGGGGTGTGGTGTACGTTTCCAGATTAAAAGAGTAGAGATAATTTGCATGGGAATAGTTGGGCTAATTTTGTGATTAATTTTAAATATTTACTGAGTAAATTAGGAGTTGGTTAGGTGGGACGATACTTTATTGTGAAGAGTTCTGTAAGGGAGTATTTATAGAGGTAAGGCGTTATTAAATTGGTTGTAGAAGTGTTGGTTTCTTGGGTATTATTGACTAATGTGGGAGAGTAAACAGAAATGTGTAACTCATGGAAGGAAGTAATTAGATAGGTATATATAAGAAAGGTGATGGAGACTATGTGAAGAAGTAACATTGTTAATGTTGTTGGGTTGTAGTGAGTTTGAATGTGGGTGTGGTGTGAGGTGGAGTGTGATAGGGGAGTAGTTAACTAGTGGTTATGAGTAGAAAAGTGCTGGAGTGGGGAAGATTTGTGCAGATATATGATACTGGGTTACAGTTGGGGAAAAGGAGGTATGCGATTGACTGTGAAGGTAAATAGTAGCAGCAAGGAGTATATAATTAGCAGGGGTAAATCTGACTTACCACTGACAGTAATGTTTCTGATTCCTAGGGAGTATCCCAAAAATGCTATGTCATCTCTTCTATTTAGTGCATAAACAAACTGAACAGTGGGCTGGATTCAATAAAGCTTACTAGGTGTACTTAGACTGTGTGTACATTGTGGCACTATGCACATAAGGTAGCAAGCGATTTCGGATTCAGTAAGTGGCTCTACCTGCCGTGTACAGCTGTGCAAACATGATAAACATCATGGCATGCTAAGTATAGCATAAGCAGATGAATTGTACACTAATTAACCAATCCAAGATATGGCAGCTATTCAGCAAGCTATAAAGCAATCGTGTACACTCAGTGCATGTTTTGACCTGAAAGTCCAAAAAGTATTGGAATAAAGCCACAAAAACTACCCTACGTGGAAATAATGTTAGGGGCTCCTGTTGCTCTTATGCATGTGTATGTGCAAAATGCCCAAGTCTATGCTGCTGTAGCTGCTAATAGGCCTCAGCCAACAACAAGAAAGGTGTTTAGACCCTGTTTAACTTTATATGGTCTGCATGAGGTAGAAATTGTAAATTGCTATAGGGTAACGACACACGGCATGAACTCTGCAACCTCTGTCTTCCTCAACTGAGAGCAAGGGCAAACTAAGGAGAACCAACACCTGTGGAAATTGAGGTATGTATAGCACTTAGAATATTAGCTACAGGAACTTTCCAGAGACCAGCAGGCAAAGTCAAAGGCATCAGCATCCAGAATCTTACATCAATTCCTGAATGTTATGCTACATGCCAGTGGTCATATATATTTTTCCAGTGCACCTGAAGACAGAGCTACAAATATGCAGAATTTCTACCCTGTAGCACACTTCCTTGAAGTGTTGGGTGCCATAGCCTGCATGCAGAATGAGGTCAAAGCACCACCCTGGGAACAGGCAAGGGTGTTTATAAACTGAAAGGGCTTCCACTCCTTTAACTGCCAGGTCAGGTGTAATGCTAAGAGAATTATCATGAATGTGTGTACTGGCAACCCAGGCAGTTACCATGACTCCCATTTCTGGCACAACTTTCAACTGTGTCAGAGGGTTTCTAGTAGAGGTATCCATAAGGTCATTTACTGGGGGTACAGGGGATGCACTTGAGCCATGGCTGATGACACCATTCAGAAATGCACACCCACTCGCTGAAGAACAACACTATAATGAGGCCCACAATCAAACAAGAAATATCACAGAGAGTATGTCTGGGTCACTGTTGTACTGCCTAGACACATTAAGGGAACCCTGCAGTACAACCCTTCCACTTGTGATTAAATTTTCACTGTCTGTGCTATCCTTCACAATATTATCCCAAGAAAACAGCTTCACTAGGATCACCAAGGGAATAGCCACACATCTCACCACCTCTGGCAAGGTCACCACAGTCATACATAGGTGAGGAGTCAGAGAGGGAACCACCAGCTGCAGTGTGTGTAGGTAGACGTAGGCATGCACAACATATCCTCACCCTAGCCAGTAGGCAATGGATAGCACACATGCTCACCACTGGAGGTGGGGTATAACTGTCATCCTATGTACATACATACAGTAAAATGGATGCCAGACAATGCTCATGACCTTTTACTTATCCATGTAATGACAATGTACTGCTAGCATCACACAGAGTCAGACCCAAATTTAAACACTTGTAAATGCTGATCTCTCAAGATAAGTGTTGAACCTGGAACAGAAAAGTAAATGGCTAATAATTCAAATAAAAGGCAAATCCTTGCATAATGTTACTTGCTAATGTAACTAAGTAGAAGGTGTGTGATTTTTACAGCAATGACATCAATATGTGACAGCACTGACTTATGTCAATTGATGCGTTCACTACCAGCTAATAAGAATCATACATCAAAGATTCACAGATTACAAAAAAAATGTTAGAAAGCAGTACAGTTTTCAAAAGACCAGAAAGACCATCACAAACACATATATACTAAGTACTCTGTCAGCTATGCAGCCTGAACACCAGAAAAAGACTTATGTGTCCCTAAATCCAAAAGAGAGAAAATCAAGGATATGACATAGTTATCATCATTTACACAGGGTGTTGGGGGGGGGGGGCAGGAGGCCAAGGCTGCCACAAAAGGCAGTGAGTGCATGTGAGTAAGACAGATAGGAAGGCAGAAATTTGGATAAAGTATCAAATGGCCACTGAGACAGAATGAACTGTAAGTCTCACACATAACCCATGTAACTGTTATGGGTTGTTGTGTCTGTCTGGGCAGTCAAGTTGAAACATGTATGTGAGTGTCTGAGCGTGCATGGCAGTGGTAACAGTTCATCACTGTTGCCCCTGACTGTGAGAACTGGCTCTGCAAGGAGTTGCACTGACATGTCCATGCCTATGGTCAGATGTGCAGTTGCTACCTGAATGTGACTGATTTCTGCTGGACGACCTTCCCGCACAAGTATGTTGAGTACCATGACCCCATGGCCTACCATGTCATGTGGACACCTCAATCACTGATGGAGCAGTGGAAGTACTGTCACTACAGGACCATGATTGGGCATGGCCAAGTTGGCTAACATCAGATGATGCCACTGAAATATCCGTCCACATGGATGCTGTCCCCCTTCCAGCAGATATTCCATTACAGACACTGCCCATTCTATTGTGTCATTCACCGGATCCATTGAATTTGCCACACATAGGAAGCAGTCATGAATGCCAGTCTATGCCACATCTACAACCCTAAGCATATCCTTGGAGGCCCTAGTGGAATGTGCCAGCACCTCCATGATGGCCCTAAACATACGTCGAGTTGCACTTAAAGACACACCAGGATCAGGTGGAGGATGGACAGTAGACCTCTTCCAAGTACTCCTAACCACCCTCCTGCATGGTACCTTGTCCACACTTTGGCTATGGCTGGAGCCAAGTGGCACTGAAGCTGCAGTAACCACAATACCCTGATCAAGTGTGCCACCTTCCACCTGTCCAATATCTGAGGGCTCGTGGAACAGGTATATGTAAGCCTACTGACTGTGTCTGAGGAAAATCCAGGGGATGGCTGAATGTCAACCTCAGTGTCAGATTCAATCTCTGTACCCCCCCCCCGACTGTGTCTCTGTTTGGCCACCATCATTATCAGAGACTACCGATACTCTGACATCCGATTGTAAGAGTCCTACACTTCTGCTGTCAGGATCACCTATAATAATAAACAATAAACACATGGAAGAAATTTATATCTATACTAAGTATTTAAACAATTTATATGATAAACTAACACTGGTCACACTATTGCAGATGGTACAGCAATATACACAACACTCATTACACCTGCCAAACACATACAGATAAATGCTTATGGCTGACAAATTTTCATCAGTATCAAAGAAAAATGTTTGCCTTACCATGTACAGATGACTCCACACTTGGTAGGGATGATGGTCCTGGAAGAAATGAAGCAAGGTAGGGATGCAATCCTCACAACTGCAATAACACAGGGAGACAGTGAATACACATTTTTTGCCTCTATGTCCATTATTTTTATTTATTTATTTTATTTTACATTTGTTGACCGGAGATGTCCGACTGGGCCAGTGGCCCTTTTTCAGCAGAGGCCCAGAGAGAAAAGCTCCATTACAAAAACACATTAAAAGCAATACAAGAAATTGATAACAATCAAGAATACATAACTTTAGTAAATATAGGAAGTAAATAATTTATACATAAACAATAAAAATTAAGAGAGCAATATAAAATGGAAAAAAGAAAGCTGACAAATTAATTAGCATGAAATAGCTTGTGCCATCATAGAGAAATGACTGCTCAGCAGATCAATATTATAGTTTTGCTGGTAAATATTTATGAGATATATTTATGAGATACATTTATGGTATATGAACAAGAATATGGCTGATTGTTACTTGTTCTAAACAATGATAGTTAAGGCAATACTGAGGTGAAATACAAGAAGGAGGGACTATGATGAAACTGTAGGAAGCTTGAGATAGGTAGATAAAGATAGGAGCAGTAGTGAGCTTGAGATAGGTAGATAAAGACAGGAGCAGTAGTGAACTTGAGATAGGTAGATAAAGACAGGAGCAGTAGTGAGCTTGAGATAGGTAGATAAAGACAGGAGCAGTAGTGAGCTTGAGATAGATAGATAAAGACAGGAGCAGTAGTGAGCTTGAGACAGGTAGATAAAGATAGGAGCAGTAGTGAGCTTGAGATAGGTAGATAAAGATAGGAGCAGTAGTGAGCTTGAGATAGGTAGATAGACATAAGAGCAGCAGTGAGCTTGAGATAGGTAGATAAACATAGGAGCAGTAGTGAGCTTAATATAGGTAGAGAGAAACTGGAATTCTGTGAAAGAAGGGATAGTTTGGATGTTAGAATTTAGTAAGGGAAGAGATATTTTGGTTGTAAGAACAAGGAAGGACAAAATGATCAGCCTGGATTAGTGCAGGAGCAAAGCCAGCTTTTGATAAGGTGTTCCTTAAGCAATAGTTTAAATTTGGATGTGTTGCTAGAATTTAGTATTCACCCAATAAATCTCAAAACAGTGTAAACCAAGCTCATCAAAAAACAGTAACTTAGCAAAAAGAGCTTGAATATGTGGACAGCAAGCAAAAGTGGTAAACTAGAGATTAAATAATCTCAAGTAAAATGTCCATAGGTGTTCCAAACACATAAACACTTTATTGCAACTTACTAAACTATAACCTACTCACCATGGCTCATTACTTGCTGTATCACCCAAACAAGATTCCTGATCTCTCAGGCTCACTCAACTTTCACAATTCTGCTCGCCAAGTAAGTTCTACAAACAGAGCCCTTCTTGAAGTAGCTAAGCGCTGATGAATCCCTCTACTCCTATAGAGTTGCTAAAATCTGGAATTTTCTTCCACTGGATATCAGATTGGATAATAACAGTCCCATCTTTAAAACCCAATTAAAAGCCCACCTAAATCTCATCTGGCAATGTTCCTATACTGACCATGGCTAGCCCTACTACCACCATTCAGATAGATCTTCCTCTGGCACTATTCAAAGGTCAAACACATAGAAAAAAACTACCATAACGAATTGCATTTTTAAATGTTTGTATATAACTGTATATAGTATTACTGCACTTTCTTACTCAAATACATTATATGTTCTGCTTTACTACTATACACTCTATATATATTGTAGACTTGCGTAACTTCTCATCATACTATGTCATGATATACTATCGTTTGCTCTGTTAATTTGTACTGATCTCTGACTTTTGTATTTTTATGATGTATGTTGAGCTTTTGTATTTTGTATTTTTTATGATTGCCATGTATGTGGAGCTTTTCTTCCTGGGTTTCTGCTGAAAATTGGCACCTGATTGCCCAGTCAGACCAACCCGGTAATCAAATACAAAATAAATAATAAATAATAAAATAAATAAGTATCACACTCACACACAAACTAATGTTTGGTCAAAAAAAGGAATACTGTTTTAGTAATATATTGTTTACCATGGAAATAACAGGATAACTACACAATATCAAGAGCAAGCCTCTTTAAAAACAAAGTTTGTTGTGGCAACACACAAAGGGTACTACGCTCACCCATCCACAAAAAAAGAGGCAAATGAAAAGTTTGTGCAAACCAAGGAATACTACATAACTCAATTGTTATATATGCTTTCAACATAATTTTTACAAAATATTTACACAGTTTCAATTGAAAAGTTAATTTTATATGACTGCCAGTCACAACACACTGTGCCCAGCACTTCCCTGGAGGTGTCTATGGGCCATCATAGATGAATAACAACCCTGTGTCATTGGCAATATATTACATTACATTTCCCTGAAATAACATGAGAAAATTGTAAGATGACCAGCTTTAATAATAACACATGTGATCAACTTTAATAGGCTATCTGAGAAAGTCAATGCCTGCCAAAATGCCTATGCCAACAGTGAACTAAGAAGTGCATACAGATAAAAGTTTCATTTTCTAATGCATGTACATAAAATTCTCTTTGTAGCATGTTAACAAATCTAGAATGTATTTGAAAAATACAATCATACCTTAGCAAGATCAGAAGCCTCTGCAGATAGATCAAAAAGAATAGCAATCTTCTGTGTTCTCCAAATACACAAGTCTCCTCACCTTCAAGTTCCCTAGCTACACAATTACCTTTTTATAGTGTGGAAGTGAACAGCACACAGTTCTCATTTTTGTTCACTAATAGCCAACCTATCCTGCCTTTGCTGAAAACTGTTTTTCACTGTCGTGTCATTTTATTGCACATTTAAAGGGCAATGATGCAAAATGTGCTATAGAGTGCACGGCTGAGTATAGCACAGATAAGAGAAGACTGAACAAAATACAAAGAGAAAACAGAGCTGCATTGGTGCAAACAATACTCATAACTGGTGAAGTGACCACTCATTGCAATAAATCTGTGGGGAAAAAGTGCAAACAACTGAGGGTGTACAAGTGTATACATCTTGTTAGTACTGTGGAGGAAATGGGACTTGCTTATATGCACAATTATTTGCTTTCCTGCTGTAAAGTTGTTTTGGTGGCAAAGAAAGTTAAGACACTCCTAATGTTTTTGGCAGATTCATTAGTATGATAGTTCAAATCTAGAGTTGTGCAAAAGTCTGCAAAGCGTGTTAAAATGTATTTTTGTAATGTTACTTATGTTTCCTTTTTTAAAAAAAATTAACATTTGCCCCATGTGCAGCTTAGCACAAATATGCTGAAATGGATAAATAAATTAAAATGAATGGAAGTTGCTTCTATGATAAGGACATCATAAATGACAGCTGTGAACCAAGTGTGTGTGTGTAGCACACCTGGGAAATGTGATGAAGCCCACAGCACATAGGCTATGTAGATCATGGTTCATATCCCACATTTATCTTTTTATGATGAAAAATAAGAAACACTTATTGCAAGAATAATACCTTTTGCACTGTTCCCATCTTGTTTGCACATTGCTCACTTCTGGACCAAGGCATAATGCCCCAGACATCAAGCAGACATTGCCAGTTTCAGAAAAGATACATTGTTACATCTTTTGTCTTCCATTGCGCAAACACACGAAGCAGTTTTGCACAGCAGCCAGCATGCTTCCACATCACCTGCAGTTCCACAGCACCTCCAGACAATAAGCAGACATTATCAATTTCGAAAAGGTACATTGTTATGTCTTCTGCTTTCCATTGTGCAAACACACTAAGAGGCATTGTGAGGTGGTCAGCACTCATATACTAAAGAGTGTAAAAAATACATCTGCTGCCTAGCTCTACCTGTGGCAACAGAGGTAAATTAAGGGCCACCATACAGGTGAGTGGGGGATGTAATCCAGAAAAATCCAACTTTTATTAATGCTGTTCCACTGTACTTTATAATAAAAGTAGTAACAATATAACATAATTATACATAAAAATAACTATGTATAACAGATGGATTGAGCATACACATGATATCATATATTATGTCCAACTATGGATATCAGTACAATTATAGTTCAACAATTAAACATTTATTTTCTGAACTTTCATGTCACACACATACATAGTTAATTACTCAACACTTTTAATATGTATATATAATGAACGTGTGTCATCAGTTGCAATGAACAGTCTACACAGCAATGACTGTAAAAAATACACCTGCTGAATCAGCCTTCCCTTTGTCACCTGGTGTAAGTTTGTGGCCAAAATATAGATGAACCAGGATTCTAATCCAGCAAACTCCAACTTTTATTAATGCTATTCCACTTTAATTTATATTAAAATTAACAATATAAATATAATTATACATAAAAATGACTATATAGCAGTGGATATAATATGAATTATATGTGTGACTTAATTATATGCCGACAATTATGTTTCTGTACTTACAAGTGTCTTTTCTACCCTGAGATTTACTTCATACTTCAGTGATAGTCATGTACATATGAATGTGTAAACAAGGGTATAGTCGGGTCTATATCATAATATCGACATGTTAAAATGTTGACTCTGACTTGTTTGACATGAAAATGTCGAACTACAAGGTTACCGAACGGACAAATCACCTATTTCTTTTCTTGTGGCATTGGTGTTTGGCCAACTGATTTCTTTCCGTTGGAAAGAAATCAGTGATTTGACTGTTCTGTAACCTTGGAGTTTGACATTTTCATGTTGAACAAGTCAGAGTCGACATTTTAACATGCCAACATTATAATATAGACCCGGCATTGTCAGGTCCCACACATATATGGTGAATCACTCACTCTTAAACATGTCCATTTAATAAACATGTCTGATAAGCACTTCCTCTATAGCAAGAAGGTAAAAACACCTAGGTAGAAGATTATGTATTGTCTATTTTACATAGGCTTGCATCCCACGTTATACAAATTACTTTTACCAGTGTGTAAAGCCACCAAAAATATGTCAGGTCATAAAATTTATACACCCCAATACATGTCTGAAAAGTTAGCTCATCTTACAGGTACATCAGCATCCAACCCATAAATGAATACCAGCTATCATGTTACCCTTCCTAATCCATAAAATGCCTTCCTCTCTTTTTGGTATTGTTGCTCTCGATGTAACATTGTGCAAACGTGGTTGGCATGGCTGTGCACATTTGTGCCCTGTTAATTAAGCACTATATTATAAAATGGCAGGAAAATACTTTGACTGTTCTGTATGACCTATGCAACATGGCAGGAGCTAGAAAGGAAAGTCCCCAATTTAGGGCTCAAAGATAGGGTGTATTGGAGTCCAGAAATATTCACTGGACTCCTTGTAAAGTGCCACAGCTGTCAGTTATTGCAGGGGGCTATACCGGGTCTCAGTATAAATCAGGGCTTGGAGTAGTCTTACCAAGGCTGACTCCAGTATACCTGGCAAGCCACAGACTGGAGAGAATGCAGGCACCACTTTAATGACCTGAAAAGGCACAAGCAGGCATGACTCAACCAGTGGCTGGATGAGTTTAGGACTGCTGACATCTCGCAGTTGTGTAAGTATACAGGTAAAGATACTTTAAATTATACTCAACGCTGGAGATAGGCAAGACTGGTATGAGTAATGCTCTTCTTTTTTCTCTCTTCTGTATTTTACAGCTGCCCCAGGAGATTGCAGCAAACAGGGAAGCTCATGCTGATTTAGAAAGACTAAGAGAAGCAAGGAGTATGTATGCAACACAAAATAATTATTGCTGTATTAAAAGTGTAAAATCGAGCATGTATACTTGATTGTGTAGCTCAAGGAATTGTAGAAATGAAATGTAATAATGTATTCAGATGCTGTGGGTTTAAATCCCACAATTAACAAATACAAGCAAAAATAATAAAAAATATTAAATATTAATTTCAACAAAATAGGCATAATTGCCATTTTGTTAACTTAATCTGTATTATTTGAAAAAGCATATGTGCAATATATGTATATTATAAGGATTACTTGGAGCAATTTTCAGTCCTATTTTGTAGTTTTTGTAAATTATAGTTAACGTAAAAGTAAAATTATATTTATTTCATAGTAATTTATTGTACGTGACATATTATCTTTTTTTGTCTCTTAACCCATCCCTTATCTCTCTTTTTTTTATTTTTATGTGTGTGGTCACAAAGTTCTGATATTATCAGTTTCAGACAACTGACAATATGATTTCCAGCACAAGGAAGTAGGCCAAGTGCGCTTCGGTCTGCCACCCCTCCAATGGCTGCCACACAGGTGCCAAGCACATCTGGGATGCAGCATAGCAGTACTGCCTTTGCAGTACCTGCACTACCTAGGCCCTCAACATCTGGTAGCATTATGCCAGCAGGTGGTGTAATGGTAACCTCTGGGAGTATTGGTGGAAGTGGTGAGTATGTCATCTGCCAGCAGTTGGCAGGCATTATGCATGAGGTTGTAGAAGGTACCATTGGTGCATGCCTCAGCCATATGGAGAAAATTCTCACTGGAATGCTCCAAAGAAAAAAAATGTCAAGCACTGCAACAGCAAGCTGAGGAAGGGGACAGTGATGAAAGATATGAGGATATAGGTTCATAGGTTCATAGGTTCATACTAGGCTATCTGCCCTAGGACATTTATAAGCCTAGCCAGAGTGTGTTTGGCTTTCGCCACCCATTTTAAATTAATTTTGCTATGCTGTTTTTGAGGTTAGTATACTGTGCCTCTGTCTAACAGTGACACAGAAGTGATAGCCGGGCTAAACCTATGATCTCCCATCCACTCATCAAGATTCCTCTTGAAGAGAGTCAATGTGGGACTCTGCCTAACCTGGACTGGGATTTTATTCCAGAGTGAAGGGAGCCTCTGGGTTATGAATCTGTCCCTCCAGCATGTCCTATTTATTTCAGTGCTGAGGTTCAAGTCTCTCGAGCACGTAGCTCGATGGGATTTGGATTTTCTGAGGTGCAGCATGTCCATTAATTCCGGGTTGGACATGGCTTTATACGTCAGGCACAGATCGCCTCTGAGCAGGCAGTATGCCACTGAGTAGAGCTGGAGTTTCTTTAACTGGGCAGCATATGGCATCTGTTTGAGCCCTTTGATCCTCTTGGTGAGGTACTTTTGGGGTCTTTCCAGTTGCTGCAAGTGTCTGGTAAGGTACATCCCAAAAGGGGCATTGTACTCAATTATGGGCCTGATGAGGGATGAGTAAAGAGGCGATGACCTCCCTGATCTAGATGTGAATCCCTTCATGATTAGGTGGGCTATATAAAATGTTTTTCTAACCACTTTGGCCACGTGGTTGTCAAATGAGAGATTGCTATCAACTTGGGTCCCCAGGTCTCTAATGACTTCTTCTATACTTAATGGATTACCACCTATGTGGTAATTTGTGGGCACTTTGTTTTTGCCAAAGGGGATGACTATACACTTTTTGGCGTTTAGCTTGAGGCCATGGCTCTGGCACCAGTTGTCTGTTTCTATGAGGCCCTTTTGGAGGATGTTTGTGTCGGCTGGAGAGTTGATTATGGCACCCAGTTTGCAGTCATCTGCAAACTTGGTCAGCCACAGTCCTTCCGTGTTGGCCTGTACCACCGAGAAATATATACCGAACAAGAGAGGTCCCAGGACTGAGCCTTGTGGGATGCCACTTGTAACTGGTTTGAAGTCTGACATGGCTCCAGCAATTCTAACCATGTGGGTTCTGTCCTTGAGCCAATTTGCAACTCATCTAGTGACATAGGGGTTTATATTTAAGCTGGTGAGCTTATCTATAATGCCCGAGTGGGGTATTGTGTCAAAGGCTTTTGCGAGGTCCAGGTAGGCTGTGTGGACCACCTTCCCCTCGTCAATGGCCTTGGTGACTGTTTCAAAGAAATCAACCAGGTTTAAGAGGCAGGATCTGCCCTTAACAAAGCCAAACTGGGTAGGATCCAGTGTCTGTAGGTCCCCAATATCTTTATTTATGAGGTCCATGATGATCCTTTCCATAGCTTTGCAGACCAAGCTAGTCAGGCTTATGGGGCGATAGTTTCCAGGATCCGTTGAGGCACCACCTTTGTGGAGAGGGACCACTGCTGCTGTACGCCACTCTTTGGGTACATATCCTGTAGTAAGGCTAAGATTGAACAGTAGTTTTATGTTTGGGTTTAGTTCTTCTTGGAGTTCATGTAGGACGCAGCCCGGGACACCATCTGGTCCCATTGATGCTGTGTTTTTTGCTTTGGAGAGGGCGGCTCTTACCTGAGCATCTGAGATGTCAGGGGGGCAGCACTCTTTTGGGATAGATATTTGCCCTTTTGGTGGGGAGAGGGGGGAGAAGTTTGCACTGAACCTGTCAGCTAGGATGTTGGCAATGTCTGTGGGCTCGGTGTATTTTTTGTCATTTTGGACTAATTCTGGGCATATCTGGGAATTCCCACCCAGGTTCCTAACATAACTAAAGAAAGCCTTGTGATTTTCCTTAGTGTCCTGTGCAATTTTTCTCTCGAAGCTGGCCTTAGACGATTTTATGAGTGCCCATAGTTTTTTGCTAATACTGATCAGAGATGCCTTCCCTTTTTGGGATTTTGCTCTATCATGTAGTAGCTTCCTCCTTCTATTGTATAGTTTGTTTATGGCTGGGGTCCACCAGACAGGACGTCTGCCTTTGGAGGATTGGGTCTTGGTTTATGGACTAGATTTTCACTGTCCCCATGTTTGATGGGCATGGCCATCTGATATCCTCTCCCTATCCCCAGTTATGGTGTTAACCATTCTTTTGTTTCCATCACCATCCCTGTCTCTGTCTTGTTTGTCTTCTTAGACTGCAACCACTTCTTCACCTACCTGACTTACCTGACCCTGTCATACCTATGCCCCTTACCCAACATTCCTCTCTTACTGAAGTGAAATTAAAAAAAATGGCCATCTGTCCCACAAAAAAATTGTCCCATATATAACTCTCCAATTTGCACATTTGTCTTTTCAACACATTTGATTCAGTCTAATTGGCTTGTGTTGGTGTCACCCATCTTTGTTGAGGTGACAGTCCAAAATCATCGATTATTCTATCCATGGTCATTTTACGCTGTTGAAGAAGTGGATAGCCATGGTCCTTTCCTAATTCCCTCCTGCACGTTCCTATAAAGGTTCCATTTTGTTTTTCCCCCTGCTTGCCCCCAATTTCAACACTTTCCTATCTATCCCGTTTTTACACCTTTAATCTGGTCAAAAAATAAAATCACACACCAAGCACATAAAATAATAAATCCTTAACAAAGGCCTTCTCTTTTTGTTTTCTGCATTTGCATGGAGTTTAACATCATGCATTAATGCCAAAGGACAGTGAATGGCTCTTTATTTCCTATGGCATAGTGTGGTTACCTTCATGCAATGCTGTTTAAACCAACTGTACTAAAGGTGCACACAGTCAAAACAGAATAAAGGCACTCAAATTACATATGGATTATAACATTTATTTGCACTGATGAATGTATAACCCTGCAAATCCAGATGTGTACTGTTGACTTAAATAAACTGACTAATATTCGTGTTACACACTACTTCACTGTAATCATTGGCTTTCCATTTTCAAAAATTATCACATTTAATTTTGCAATGCCATCCTGAAAAAAATGAGTACAAAAATTAGATTGAGCTGGATTTGAACCCTGTCTCATTTCTGCTCAAAATATTGTGCTGTAGCAGTAGTGTTAATTATTGTGTTCTGCAGCTTTTGTAACTAGTTACTTAGGAGTTCTAATCTGACAGCAGCCAACTTGAGTGTTATACAGCCATATAATATTTTTCAGACAATTTTACACTAAGATGTGACTTCACATCTGTGTATGTCAGACACTCATCCCAACATGTTAATCTCAGCATACAATGATGTTATTATAATCTATAAAGTGCCACATGACAGCATTGAAGTCAGACATATCTAGTGGGGCTAGTGTTACATTGTATATAATTCAGCTTCTATACATACACAGGTGTAATGTGCAAATCAGACCCAGTCTACCACTGTATGTGCATGTGGTTGGTGGCACATTACATTCATTGTGTGATTTTTTTTAATTTCTTTTAATTTCACAACTACTTAGGATAATGTTTAATGTAGCCCCATGCATCCAACATCCCCTTTTTCCTTCTGCCACAAGACATACTTCCTGCAGAGGAGTGTAGGCTGCCCTCATCCCAAAGATGCATACACTCATTATGAAGTAGAGTCCTTCCATGAGCCTCTGAAAACCATCTCCAGACCACTGGATGTTAGATTGTAATTCTGTCATGGGGAGGTGCACATGTCACATATAGATAGAGGCAGTATGTAATGCAATCAAACAAATAAACATATATGCTGATAGACTTACTATCTTCCACCATATATATATGGGGAAATTGGTTTAAATGGTATAATAATCGAAAAGACTTTATGTGATGTTGGTCATTAGCTTAGTAATGTACTATGACCCTATGAATATTTCACATGTTACTATTGCTGTCTGCAATGTAAGGTAATGTACTGATGGCTGTTACTGCCATTTGATTACATGTTCCTTCCATAACAGCTATAGTAATATGCTTCCTGAGAACAGTTGATATAGGATGATACTGTGTATATTGTTGGCTTATTAAGGCATGTGCTTTTGTAGTGTGGAAGAGCAACATTCTACTCAGTTTTCTTTTAATCATCACAGTGACATCTGCAGTATGGCACACGTGTGCATGTGTATGCCTACCATCATTAAATGCTCTGTGACATACATCAATATAAATTCATACTAATTACATGGGCACATAAGTCTTGTTTCATCTACATATTGTAATAATGTGATATACACAAAAATAACACATTTTTGATTCAATTGCAACATCGTGAAATTAATTGTATGAGCATTTGTGTTGCTATTCCCAAGGATTATTGAGGTGGTCACCAGCACCATTGTGTGACTATCAGCATTTGTGTCAGTAACTGCTCTGCATGAGCCACAACCAACTTATTTGTAATGTGTCCATACATGTTATTAGGCCTCTGAAACACAGTTTTCCAATGAGAAACATAAAGGCATATGTTGTGCAATTGATGCAATTATGTGACATTGGCAGAGTTGTTTAAATGTGTGAACAGTACCGCTGTGTGACATGTGATGCATAACCAAGGTTGTATTTGGAGGTGTTGTCATAAATCATTTACTTTAATAAGTGTGAAATGTTAAGGTGAATACACAACTAAGATCAGAGTTGTTTGGGGATACCACCAGCTATGCTCAACCAGAGACAATAAGCAATCTGCTAGCTGACAGTTTGTCTCACACTTCACCATCCTGTCCCCACTGGTCATCAGCCAAATTATACATGCAAACACTACTCATTTTTTTCTCAGGAGAACATTTAATGTGCATGCTGTCTAAGGCTAATAACACAGGATCAATAGGCACTGACAACATCCCATGTTTCCTATACCATGACTTAAAATCATACCTAGCAGATACAGTTGGATCCCTACTTAAACACGGCCTCAAGGCAGACTATGATCTTGCAGAAAGGTGTATGGCAACAGACATCCATCTGAACAAGGAGACCGTCACTTGCTGCAGGGAATTATACACCCATAATCCTGACTCTCTTCAACTGTGAGGCAGAGCAATGACTCATCATCGACATTACCAAGTGGACACTCATAATCTCACGACTATGTACCAAACACATTTTTGATTTTTTAAGGCTACATCATGTCTGTGAAATCTGGCTGGCTTCTTCAAGAAGGTCACCAAGGTCATGCAAGAGGAAAAGACTGTCATCTTACATAAGTTGACCTGGCCAAGGCATTTGGCAAAAATCCACACTCAGGTATTGCAGCGACACTGTGTCAAGTTAGCATAAACACCTACGTTACCAAGTAGTTAGACAAATAGATCACACACCGAACACATAATGTCGAAATGTGTGACATCACCTCTAGGTAGAGTTCAGTGACCAGGTCCACACCTCAGGGTTTTGTATTAGGCTCTTTCCTGTTCAGTATTTAAGTCTCAGAAGTCAAGACAAACCTAGACATCATATGTCTAACCAGCTATGTGGATGACTGCAAATTGTGGGCAATCACTGAATCCAAGAATGCAACTGATATACTGAAGAAAGTATTAATACAAAAATATTATTGTTGCCAGTACCATAGAAACACACTATATGAACAAAAAACATGATTATTTCCTTTTGAAAGCAATTACACAAGATAATTACAAAATAGCCAGCAGAACCCTATGAGCAGACCAAGTGTTACATGACCTAGGTTCTCAGGTAGATAGTAAGCAGAACTTCTACCAGCATGTGGCCATAGTGGTGACAAATCCCTTGTATGTGGCAGATATCCTGAGTATAAGTAGGCCATCCACATCAAAGGGCATTATAGTCCCATTGTTCTCAGACCTCATCAAACCAGTAATTGAGTACAATGCACCCTTTTACAAGAACCTCACCACACATCTTCCAGGGTTGATTTACTCAAGTGTATCACTTTTGCACAGTGTGCTTCCACACACATTTTTGTTCATGCATAAGTATTCTTTGTAATGCATACCCATTAGGAGTTGACAGTGCAGACATCCCTTCAAGGTGTTATACAAGATGCATGTATGATACCTCTTATTGTGATGCACCCATTAAATACATAACTCATTGACAGCATTGGACATTCATGTGAATGTGCTTTGTGGCATATATGTATCATGCAAACCTCTCAACTAGCCAGGATTGCTGCTAATTTAAAATACATGTGTAAAAGTGTCCCTCTTAACACTTCCCAAAAGTGGTCATTTTGGTGGAAGGTGTGTTTAATGTCCCTTATAGATTACTGACAAAGCATGACAGTTGTGCAAGTGTGTTAATGCAAAACATGTTAATAACTCACAAACACGTATTGTATGTCAGTAGCACAGATTAATGGTGTTATTATCCTGATATTCTCTGATTGTGCATGCTTCTGTCTACTGTTGTCCATGAGCCTGTGTCCAATTTGCTGAGACCTATGCTGACATTTCATTCATGGGTTCATAGGTTTATAGGTAGGTACTAGGCTATTGGCCCTAGAGCCTATACAAGCCTAGCCAAAAAGGTACCCTGACTTTTGCCACCCAAGAAACTTATTTTCCTGTGTCTCTGTTGAGCAGAGCCACAGAGGTGATCCCTGTGGTGAATTTCCTATTTCCCATCCAACCATCAAGATTTTTCTTGAAGAGTGCTAATGAGGAGCTTTGTTTGATATAGCTAGGTAGTTTGTTCCAGAGTATAGGAAGTCTCTGGGACAGGAATCTATTCCTCCAGCATGTTCTGTTTATTGTGGTGGCAAGGTTTAGGTCCCTAGAACATGTACCTCGGAGGGATTAGGATTTCTTTAAGTGGAGCATGTCCAACAGCTCTGGGTTTGACATAGCTTTGTATGTTAGGCAGAGATCGCCTCTGTGTAGGCGATATGTGACGGAGTAAAGCTGGAGTTTTTTGAGACTGTCTGTGTAGGGCATCTGTTTGAGGCCAGTAATCCTCTTTGTGAGGTATTTCTGCGGCCTTTCCAGTTGTTGTAGATGTCTTGTGAGGTACATACCAAAAGGGGCATTGTACTCTATAATAGGTCTAATGAGTTCCAAGTAGAGAGGAGCAATGACCTCTTTTTTCCTTGATGAGAAATTTTTTGTGATGAGGTGTGCCATGTAAAAGGATTTCCAGACTACTGTGGTGGTGTGATTATCAAAGGAGAGACTACTGTCCACCTGTGTCACAAGGTTTCTTATCACACTTTTGGTGTTAAGTAGACTACCACCTATGTGGTAGCTCATGGGTACATAGTTTTTACCAAATGGGATGACAATGCACTTTTTGGCATTGAGCTTGAGGCCATGGCTTTGACACCAGGCATCTGTCTCAGTGAGGCCCTTTTGTAGGATGTCCACATCATTAGGAGCTTCAATTATGGCTCCTAGTTTGCAGTCATCTGTGAACTTTGTTAGCCAAAGACCTTCTGTGTTAGGCTGTACTTCAGAAAATTAGATACTAAACAGGAGAGGACCAAGAACTGAACCCTGTAGTACTCCACTTGTCACTGGTCTGAAGTCGGATTTGGAGTCTACTACTTTCACAATGTTGGTTCTGTCACTGAGCCAGTTGGCAACCCATCTTGTGACATAGTGATTTATGCCTAGTTTAGTGAGTTTATCTATAATTCCAGAGTGGGGGATGGTGTCAAAAGCCTTGGCGAGATCTACATAGGCTGTGTGAACCACCTTACCCTCGTCTACAGCTTTGGTGACTGCTTCAAAGAAGTCTATCAGGTTTAGGAGACATGATCTGCCTTTTATAAACCCGAACTGGGTGGGGTCCAGAGTTTGGAGATTACCAATGTCTTTCTTTATAAGTTCCGTGATGATACGTTCCATGGCCTTGCAGACCAGGCTCGTTAGGCTAATGGGGCAGTCGTTCCTGGGGTCAGTGGTGATTCCCCCTTTGTGGAGTGGGATAACCGTCACTGTGCACCATTCAGTGGGCACAAAGCCTGAGGTGAGGCTATGATTAAACATGGTACTTAGGTGGGGTGCCAGTTCATTTTGTAGTTCATGTAGAAAGAAGCCTGGGATGTTGTCAGGTCCCATGGATGCTGTGTTCTTGGTTTTGGGGCATGTGGTTTTTACCTGTGCAGCCATGATTACAGGAACTTTGCATTCTTCCGGTATAGAGATGGGCCCTTTAGGGGGTGAAAAAGTGGTAAAGTTAGCACTGAATCTATCTGCTAGGATGTTGGCAATATCAGTTGGTTCTGTATATTTAGTGCCATTGTGCTGTAACTCAGAGCAGATCTGAGTGTTGCCATTGAGATTCTTGACTTAGTTATAGAATGCTTTGTGGTTGTCTTTAGAATCAGTGGCGATTTTATTTTTGTAACTAGCTTTTGGAGGATTTTATGAGGGATCTCAGCTTCTTACTGAGGCTGACCAGGGAGTTCCACCAGTCATGGGATTTTACTCTTTTTTGCAACAGCTTCTTTCTTCTGTTGTAGAGTTTGTTTATGGCAGGAGACCACCATTGGCTTCCTTTTTTTGGAGGATAGCATCTTGGTTCTGTAAGGAATAGCACAATCCATGCACACGCCTAAGTACTTATAAAGTGCATTTGTGTAGGATTCGGCAGTTGTACCTCTATTTTCCATATGCACGGGTGTCTTGAGGTTTGCCACTTCTGTCTTAAAAAGTGTGAAGTTGGCTTTGGAAAATTTTTTTACGGTGGTTTCCCTGATGTGGGGGTGGGGGCAGGATGTGGATGTCTAGGGTGATTAGTTTGTGGTCGGATCTGACCAACGAGGAATTGACCTCTGGTGTGGAACACTGGTTGCCCATGTTGGTAATGACCAGGTCTAGGATATTGCTGCCCCTGGTGGGGGTGTGGATAAATTGATCCAAGTCATTGGAATTTATGAATTCCAGAAAACGTTGAGCAAAAGAGTTGGTACATGAGTAGTTTTCCCAGTTAATGGTGGGGGTAGTTGAAATCACCTATTATTAGGGAGTTGGGTTGTCCCCTAATATTTTCCAGTGTGTCAAGAAATGAGGAGTGGGAATCCTGGGGCATGGTGGGGGATCCGTAGCAAGTTATAATTTGGATTGCGATCTTGCCTAGAGTCAGTTGCACTTGGATAATCTCGGATGCATTATGCTGAGCAACTAGCCTGGAAGTGTGGATATCCTTAATGAATATGGACACGCCTCCACCTTTAGTATTTCAGCCCAGGTTAGGTGGCCGAAAGGTGTGGTATGAATTATTGCCTAGTAATGCAGGGGTGCTCTCTACAGCCTTGTACCAGGTCTCTGTCACTGCACAAATGACGATGGTCTCCATTTTAAGGAGTGTCTCAAGTGAATGCATTTTGAGGTTTAGACTTCTAGGACTGAGTAGCATTACCCTCAGATTTTGCTTGCTTGTACCTGTTACAGTGGTGAATTTGTCATTTGAACCTTGTCTAAAAAAGGCACTATAGGGGTGGCAAGAGCCTTAGCCAGTATCCGGAATCCCAAGGGCGAAAGGTACAGGCCATCTCTGGCAAAACATTGTGATCTGTCAATCATGTCATCCCAGACAGACAGATACTGGATCCCCTTAGAATGACATCAGAAACTTAGCCAATTGTTGAAGTGAATAATTTTGTCCTTGTACTGTGGTATCATTCTGGGTGATGGCAGGATGCTACTCAGAGCTAGGGTCATACCTGCCTGGGCTAAAAGATTGAAGAGCTCCTCCGTGTCTCTTTTCATGTAGTCCAGGGAGGTATGTCTCAGGTCATTCACAGCAACATGGACAATGACAGAGTCATATTTGTGCTTGATGTGGAGTGACCTGAGTGCATGTGTTACGTGATGGATCCTGGCACCTGACAGGCAGCTGACAGTAACTTTCTCCTTGTTTAGCCTGGTGAGTGGAACATCAGTGTGCCTGACTATAGAGTCACCTATGACTAGAGTGTTGGATACGTTATGCCTTATGGGCTGTGGTTGAGTGGCACACTGAGTTTGTGGACTATGTGTCATTTGGGTTGTGTTTGGGGGTGGGGGTTGCTTGTATTTATGCTTTGGAGGTCTCTGTCATATTTAAGCAACTCTTTTGGCACATCTCCACAACATGCACATACAGCCTGCAGTATATATCATTCTTGCTAAATGTCCTCTCCAGTGATCATGTCAGGTTGCTTATATAACAGGCAATCATCTCCATTGATATGTGACCTTGTCTAAGGGTCACATAATATACACTTAAGTGTGTGATGATATGTATATACCCACACAGGAGATATAACCAGCAGTACATACTGTAATATGTATAAATTAAACCCTGGTAGTCACTGCGACTGTCTGCACAATCCCACAGAACTAGTTTGCCCATAACTAAACACGTCTGCAAGTCTGAATGTGTTTATGCTGCTTTACACGGTTTCCTGGTCAGCAACACTGTTACTGGCCATGAAACCTCACTGGTATCCATGTAAGCATGATGCTAGGCATGCATATGCAATTAGCACAGGTGCTCATTGTGAAAACACGTAAACTCCATGTAGGCTTCATGCCACACCTTCACAGGGTTTATCAAACCCCCAGGAGTGTTTTACCATTCTTGTTCTCTTTCTGATGCTTTTTTTCAGAATTAAAAATATGTTGTTCATACAGTTACAGTCTATGATTCTGCCTGCCCAAGGCATGCTTTGTTAAGGTCAATTTTGGCATGACTATACTATGGGTTTAGAATACTCGACTGCCATTTCCAATAAAAGGCCATTTTTAGGCCCCCAGTCCCTGAAATGAACATTGACTCTCCCTCTGTTCTTCCTGTTAACCTATGTGTTTCTCTTGGATGCAACAGCCTGGTGGTTGGAGCAATGTTGTTATCCAGTACAGCAGTGCAGAATGTTTTCTACATGTTCTCACCCCCACAATTCATGTCGTAACTTCCTCAGCTGATTTGCAACTATAGGTGTATGGATGTATGCTGTAGTGTATGCATTATTTAATTTGTGGTGCTGGACACTGCAGGGCAAGTGGAAAATTCAGGGTCTTCCCTGTAGATAAACTATAGTAATTCTCCCAAGTGAGGTGCCCGAGCCAGTAGTTGAGCTTGATTCATCCAGATCAAAAGTTGGGGCTGTACTGGTCTTTGGTAATGGAGCTGGGTTTGTTTGCTGTTTTTGATTGAATTCTACATGTTTATTTCGAATGCTCAGTACCCTTTTGTTAAAGCATTCTGTCATCATTGCAGTATATCATACTTTCTTGCAGACTGTAGCTTAGAAACCTTTTAGTTACTTGCGTTTTTCATGTCTGTTTAAACAGATTTTTTTTAAAGACCTGGCCATTACTCATAGCCTTATAAAAAGATATTACATTTTACATAAGTACCTACAGGACAGTGAGTACAAAGTTTCCCGGTGCTATCTCGTATTCCAACTCATTGGAACACACCTGCAAAATCTTAATGCATAAAATTGTTATCTGGAGTAAATAACCCCTCTACTCCTAGGTACATGATTGTAAAACTATTCTGTCTAAGCATCCACTAACTACCTTGATTATAGCAAGCTCAGATGCTCATAAGCTCATAAGATTCTAGTTGTCTACTGATGTACTATGTTCTTCATCTGTAAATATGTTGTAAGTAATTGCTATGTAAATTGTTAATCGCTATGTAATCCAATGTAACTACTGTCTGTTTATTTTAACTGTGGAGCTTTTCTCCCCAGGCCTCCGCTGAAAATGGACCTACGTCCAGTCGGACACTCCGGGTCAACAAATATAAATAAATAAATAAAATAAATAAATAAGAAGCAAACAAAAAATGCTTTTGCAGGAAGCAAGACCCTTTGCTGTTCTCAGGTGAGGAGTTTTTCTCCCTTTAGCACCATTAACTTATTATTATTACCCCAAGATCACTGCAACTTTGAAAAAGACCAAGCTCAACAAAAAATCACCCTCTCTTTCTCCTAGGTGTTGTGATGATGTGACCTTGGAGGGATCAACACATAATGCATTCGGTCCCTTTATGTACTGATACAAAGAAACATAAAAAGTAACTCAAGCAGATGCAGATACTATCTGGTCAGATTTTACTCCAGCTTGTTCTCATTGCTTTCAGATTTCTCTTTTCTTCTCTATATACTGCTTGCAATATCATTCTTCTTACTCTATAAGTTGCCAAATATATACTGTTATGTTTTAAAAGAACAATGCACAACCACTGCTACTTTTATTTTCTTATAACTTTTTGATGATGTAATTAGACAACTTCTATACTGTAATCTCTCTCTCTCTCTCTCTCTCTCTATATATATATATATATACAATAACATTGATTGAAGTTCGCAATGAAGAATACTGTTTTTGTTTGAAACAAATTTTTTGACCAGTGTACTTAACTGGTTAAAATGTGTATTTAAATTAAAAACATAATACATTTTGCAAGTAAAAACATGAACATTTTCTTGCTTTTGTATATACAGATTGTCATATTTGATTGACATTTTTTAATTTTGTTATTATTATATCACTGGTATGTCCTTATGCTTTATTGCATCCTCTGCATTCTATTGTCAAACTGTATGCATGCTTTAATTATATCTATATTACTACTTTATTTGACGTTATCTAACTCTCTGGAGCTTTTCCTTCCTGGGCCTCTTCTCAAAATGGATATGTATTACCTAGTTGGACTTTTCCTGCAGAACAAATATAAATAAAATAAAAAAAATGAAATAAAATAAATAAATAAATAAATACATACACGAATGAATGAACACTTATATATTGGGCAAAGCAAGCCCAAGCTATGCAGCCTTCATCATGTGCCATTCCATATAATGTTGTTACAAATGCCTCCTGATCTGCTTCTAGGAGTTTTGCATTTTTTGTCCTACAGTCACTACAAGAAGACACATTTATCCAGTTTGCTGAGTGTAAGTGAGGTTTGAAGTGGAATTAAAATAACAGGTCTCCTTGATGTCACACATCTAGGAATAAGACATAGATTCCTTGACGACATAATGGGTGTGATAAGAAATGATAGTTTATTGTCCACCCAAATTACCATGTTCCTGAATAGTAACCTTTCTCCAAGCAATGACCATTTCATTTCATAATTTGTGTGGAATTTTATATTTCTGAATGGCAGTATACAGACATTTTCCATATGCAGTAAAGGTTAATGCCTTGCAGACATTTTAGTTCTCAGAGCAGTGCCTTCTGAAGAGTCGCTGGCATCAGCGACAGGAAACAATGGACCTAAGTTTTATGTAATCTACCTCAAATATGTCAACTCACACAAACGCACCTTTCAGTCATCTGTCAGCCTACCTCTTGCTTGATGCTCTTGCTTGATGTGTTGAGAAGGCTAGCCTTGGCATCACCGTAATTAACCTCTGCTCTTACAGAACCCTTCAGCACTGTATTTGTCATAACTTTACTGTAATAGAGAGGCTATTTTATCCTAGCCAGGCTTCTTAATTCACTTCTCAGTAGCAAGGTATAGATTATGCCTAGCATTTTGTTTATTTGTATATGTTATTTTCACCCCTGTGTTCAATACAAATATATTTTTCACTCATTTCTGTGACTATGTTAAATCTGGCTGCTAATTGCTTATTGACCATTACTCCTGATATAATGGAATCAGTCTAATCTCAATACATGCATATGTTACTCAGCTGTATTACCTGTGAAATTATTTTAATTGTACAATAGCTATAATTCTGTACACTGTATAATACTGTGCTCATTGGTCAATATTTCATGCAATTTAATATGTGATTAGTATGTTTTATATATTTTTTATACCCTTGTCAGTGGTGAAATTAGCTTTCATGAATTGTTTATTGCTCTAGTAAGTAAACCAAAATAATTAAATAAATAAGTACTAAGTAGCATTTCTCTTGAACTTTTACATCCTCTGGATATAAGTGAATGAGATGTGAATGTGCCACACTACTGTTTACGTTATGGTTATCCCTTACAGGTTGTTAATATTACCCATTTATTCTCTATGCTTTAACAACTGATAGGCACAAATGATAATAAAAAATGTCTGTATTTTTATGAACAAACTTTAGCTTCATGGAGTTGTGGTTCATTGTGTCAAAGGTAGTTGAAAAATCAAGGCAAGCTCACCTACCTGCAATCCAAAGTCAGTTCATTCACATACATGTCATAAAGAGCTGGCTATGGACCAGAGGGAATCTTTTCTTTCTTGATATGGTTGTTAAATGATTATACAAGAATTTTTAAAGAAATTATCTACAAAACATTTGATAATCAAAGCTACAACACATCTCTTCTGGGTATTCTGTACTATATGATTGAAAATTAGCAAAGTATATTGATTTTAACTCCCTGTCCCTTTTTGACTACTGTGGAACTCATAACAAGTAGCTGTAGTATGTAGTGGTTCCAGGTTGACTTTATAAAGGGACACTAGTGCATAATTGTTTTACCTGGTTAATAAATAAACAATTTAAAAAAGGAAGCTAATAAACAACTCCAATATTTACAACCTTTATTTAGATTAAATGTGCATTTTTAGCAGTTCCTTTCTGTTGCTCGACTTGTGTAGCTAGTTAAGACGAAGAGGCTCGGGTGTTCGTTTATATACTTTATTGCATACAAATATATCAAGATTAATAGCAGCAACATAAAATATAAACAAACTAACTGACTAACTACTACACATACATACATGCTTACATCTCTCCAGCTCACTACAAAATGGCAGACTTGCTTGCACATGCTCAATACTTATATGCATGTGCTAGCTCACTAGAAAGCTTCTTAAAGGTACATACACACTCTGATCTACATCCTCCCTCTTTACTGAGCTGTCTTGCAATGAAAATGACATTTGAATAGGCATGCAAATTATACAGACAATAATGAATAAACAACATTCATGTCTAAGTTATCGTGTATCTGGAACAAGATCTGCAAATGCGACCTGATCTTATAATGTAGCAGCTAGGACTTGGTTTAGCAACAGGGACAGTAATTGATGAATGATCTGATTTAGGACTCTTGGGGATACTCTCAGGAACAGGGATATTTGCTGGAATGTCCTATGGAACTGGAACGTGGGTTAAGTCACTCTGAGAACTAGAGTCTTTATCATGGGCAAGATGTTGCAATTCTGGCAAAGACACCAGTGCTAAATGTTTCCGATTCCATCTAAATTCTATTGCTTGTGATTCCACAATGTACGATCTCAGCTCTGGACATAAACTTTTCATGAATCCAATCCAATCAAAACCTTTTGCTGTCTCCATCCTCATCATCTCCCCTTCTTGTAATGGATTGAGCGGTTTGCTGTTCTTATCATAATAGGAATTCTTGAACAAACACTTTTTCAGGAGTTGAGCTTTTGCTGCTTTGTTGTGCACATGGGACCAGCAAATTGCTCCTGATTGTTAGTGTGGTTCTAGTTTGTCTTGACAAAAGTCTCTGGGCATTTGAATTAAGATGATTATCACATGGAATGTTTCTGAGATTCAGGAGATGCAGAAAACATAGGTATTGTTTCATTTTGACTTCTATAACAGCTGTTTTGCACTTTGAACTGCACGTTCTGCCAAACTATTTCACTGTGGTAATCAGAACTACTCATAACATGAATAAAGAACAACTCTTCAGCAAATCTCTTGAACTTGTAAACTGTTCACCATTGTCAGAAATAACTTTGTGCAGACTACCATTGATAGAAAAATGTCTCTTCAACTTAGTAATGACAGTACAGGATGTGAGATTAGGTAATAGGTCAATTTTTAACCAATTTGAATAAGAGTCTACAAACTCCAAGTAATGCTGACCATTCCATTCGAAAATGTCTGTAGCTACTGTTGACCAAGGTAGTTCGGGAATCTGGTTTAGCTGAAGTGGTTCTTTCTGTTGATATTGTTTAGTACTATTACAAACAGAACAAGATGAAAGTACTCTCTCAGTATCTCTTGACATAGAAGGCCAAAATACTATAATACTATATATACATATATACATATATATATATATATATATATATATATATATATATATATATATATGTATATATGTATATATATATATATATATATATATATTCGGTCCATTTCTTCCTATCCTCTGCATCTTTGCCATGTCACCAACCCCTATATCGCCTTCTCTGCTTCCGTCCACCTCTTACCTCTTAGGCCTTCCCTTATTCCCCTTACCTGGCCATTCCATCCATACCTCACAGCTCCCCTCCAACCATCATCCCTCCCTCAGCATAAACCATCAGCAATCTCTTCTGCCTCTGCTTTGTCTCCAAACTACCCAACATGAGCTGACCCTCTAACCACTGGATTCCTACATCCTATCAATCTATCACCAAGACCCTTGCAACATCTTAACCACTTTTAACCAAAATGAGTTTGCTTTTCTCCTTGCCTTTTTATAACATATGCTGTCTCCAACCCATATCACATAGCTGGTCTCCCCTTTTCTTTGTAGACCTTCCCGCCTGTCACAAATCAAACACTACACTCTTTCCTCCCCTCACCCCTCCTCTCCACACCTTCTTCCACCCTCTTCACACTCTCTCACAATGGATAATTCCTCTTCACCATTGAACTGAACTGTGCCAAGTACTTAAACTCACTTACCTGCCTGTACTTCCTCTTCACCCCCTCCTCCTCCTCATTCCTCTACCCTCCCTCCCATTTTACAGCCCTATTTTCCCTCTCAGCCTTGCTATCTCTGCATCTCCTGCTCTCTCTCTACCTCTCCACCTCTCCTTTCCTCACCAAACCTGAATCCCCTACTCTCTACAGATTCACATGTATATCCTGCCTCATCTCTCTCAAGTCCACTCCTACTCCCATCTAATCTCAGTCATCAACCAAACCATCACCAATTCCAAATAAGAAAGGACTCAGAGCCTTGATCCAATCTCATCTCACCTCTCTTCACCTCGGATCTGTCCCACCTCCACCGTTACTCTGGATCAAACTACCCTCACTACATCCTGTTACACTCTACACTCACTCTGCACCACTCCCGATCTCCCTCATACAATACCACTTCTGCATTCTGGTGTACCACACTGTATAACAACTCCTCCAAAGGGTCAAATGCAATTCCTTCTCTCTGTATTTCTCCATCAACAGTCTCAGTCTCAACTCTGAGCCTTGCATCTGTAGTAGCTCTTTAGAACCATGAATCATCAATCACCTTCACCCTTCACCACCTCCCTACATGCTTCTCCTTCCTCTTTCCCATAACTGGCTGTGACTAATCAGTTTTATCCCTCTGTAGTTACTGCAGCTCTGCACATCACCCTTATTCTTAAAGATAGGTACCAAAACACTTTTTCTCCACATATATATTTATATGTAGAAATAGATCTAGATAGAGAGAGGGAGAGAAACAGAGATAGATATAGATACACACACGCACACACACACACACACACACACACACACACACACACACACACACACACATATATATATATATATATATATATATATATATATATATATATATATATATATATATATATATATATATATATATATATATATATACATGTATATGTATATTTTCTATATATATATGTAGATATAGAGCTAGATAGAGAGAGGGAGAGAAAGAGAGATAGAGTGATATCAATATATATATATATATATATATATATATATATATATATATATATATATATATGCATATGTATTTGAAATACATTTAAATGATTGAGTACTGAAGGACTGAACTTCAAAACATCAAACATTTAAAACATCAAAACTTAACAGCTCGAAAGAGGCACACACACAAGTCATACGTCATCAGAACAAGAGTAGTGTTTGAGTAAGATTTTTTTTCTAAGGTAGGGTTGGGGTTAGGAGCAGATTAGTAAGGTGGAGTGGGGGGGTTGTACCCAACTCTTTACCTGACCTTATAAACACCTTTCCAATAACACGACCACTACACATGACTTCTCAGACACAGAACACATACAAAACACATTGATGCATACACACACACATACACACACACACACACACAACACACATACACACACACACACACACACACACACACACACACACACACACACACACACACACACACACACAGACATACAGAGACAAAACCCATAACCTAACTCTCAAATTCATGGACACACACAAAAGTATCATACAGTATCTCCTTACCTAATCCCATAATGAAGCTGTAACCCACATGCACTTGGATGAAGCCATACACATACACAGACACACACACGCATGCATGCATAATCCCACTCCCCTAATTACAACATACACACACACACACACACACACACATGCACACATACATACAAACACAAAGAAACACACTCACGTATTCGCGCACACACACTTAAGCTAAAAATCTATGTGTTATGCACATTTAACATTTAGTTTAGAACAGCAAATTTATTTGTCCTTTTAAATCTAGCCCCATTGTGCATGCATGTATGTGTGTGTGTGTGTGTGTGTGTGTGTGTGTGTGTGTGTGTGTGTGTGTGTCTGTTTGTATTTCTACACCTGTGTGTGTGTACTTGTGGTTGGGTAAAAAAAAATGTTCACCAGTGCATAGACCCTTCAACACTTCTTACCTGAACTTTCACAGTCTTGTAATTCAGATACATTTTGTGAAAGAAATTGCCATTCAGGCATAATGCATCTAAATATTGAAGTGTGCTTGGACATATCACCATAGTCATAAAAGGATCTTTGGAGCTATCATCTTCAAAGTAAGTAGAACATCCCATACAACTAACAGACAGAGGCAACTCCTAAATGCTTTATCTCATGTTTAGATCCCCTCAAATTTTCTATGGTATGATCCCAATTATTCTTATTTGGAGTAATACATAATTATCAACCATGGGGTGGCTAAGGCCACTGTATAACAAAATAAGATGTGTTATTTTCAAGCACAAAATGGGTAATTTTCTAGGCTTAAAATGGCATGCAAGAGCAGCTAGCCCATTTCTTACCTATGAACTTATGAGGGAAACTTTCAGTTTTCTAGAACCATGGAACCTGAATATTTCATTAAATATGTAAGTATATTGGGGGATCCCTGCCAGTACACAACTGTATCATTGAAATGTTTGTTATTTTCTAGTAACATTTGCCTGTCTATATGTTTGCTTATTTATGTATATACTGCAGTTATGTTGTGCTTATGGATCAAATGATAATGGAACAGCTGCCTGAGAAAAATATATACAAGTTAATTCTTAATCAAAGAATGTGACTTTCAGAAAAAGTTGGATAAAGTCAGAATAAGAATGCTATGTAACTGTAAAAATGAATCAATAATCCACATCTGAGCATGAGTAATGCTAGATTTACCCATGGGTGGTGCGGTTTGACCATGAGAGCGAAGCACAAGTGACCAAATAAAGACAACCATGGGTAAATCCAGCATTATCCACACCCAGAAGTGGGTCATTGCTATTATACAACATTATTTAAGAAAGAAATTGCTTATCTTTCTTAAATAACATCTTTGTATAATGGCGCTGCAGTGTTCCTTTGCATTGTTTCGTGTTCTTCCCCATTTTCTAATGTACTGCTCATGTGTATGGGAATTACATTCCCACACTTGAACAATTCAGCGGAAGCAACAGATAAATAAGAATTGGCATTGATTATTTCTTTTTGTAGTATGAGGCAAGAATGTGGACATTCTCTGAAAATCTGGACAATTCAGAGGTACAACGGTCTGCCGAGACAGTGCAGAAATAGAAGAAAAAATCAGGTATGTTTCTGTTTCTTTAGTTTTGCAGAACATAGCTGATTTTTCTTGTATTAGGTCTGCCCTTAGTAGCATATATCAATAAAAGGTCTAGCTGCTCAATGGTACTTCAGCGGCCCTACATGCTTGATTGGGTCGTTGGGCTGACCAATCAGTGTGCACGTTTTTTAATAATAATGAGAAGTCATTGTATAAAAAAACGATAATCACAGAAGTCAAATCATTGATTGCATCTTTCTTTCATGAAGTAACACAAGACAATCATTTCAGCCCTTTTTAATATGGTCTGTCCCCAAGAAAAAACTCTTCCTGATCTGATACATCTTCTTGACTGTGAGAAAGTCAAATAAATTACCTAAAACAAAAATTGCAGTGGTCATCCACTATCAGCACACAATAAATCTCCTCATCACCAAGTCAAAAAACCTTTAACAAACAAGCACACAAATAAAAAACAAAAGTAATATTTGCAATCAGAGGAGCATCACCTCACTGTTGATCTCTTGCACCCATCCCCTGGCCTGGATCAGCCCTGTGAAGGTTTATGATTTTTGATGGCAGTAGGATGTAATGTGCCTAATGTGTTGAATATGCTTTTGTGCCTAATGCAGATCATATTGTACTGTGAACCTGAGTTGGAGGAAGAACTATATAACCAAATGGTTGAAGTACAGCCAGCTTTTGAATCTTTCAAAAATTTTTATATTGCCTGGATAATTATTTAGCTAATTCTTGTAAACAGTTCATTGTGTAATTAAATATACAAATAATACTTAACATTTTAATGGATCTTGGGTTGACATAACGGGAACTCTAAACTATCTCAGCATGAAATGATGTTCTGGCTCTGCTATTTGCTGCAAGAGATAACTTGGCACCTGCTGTAAAGGGGATACATTTAAAGTAAACTTCTTTTCTTTTTCTGGAAAAGTCTGATGGCTAGAATAAATATGCAATGAATGACTTTAGTGCTGACCAAAAGCATCATGTTCATAGATTCATAGGTAGATACTAGGCTATCTGCCCTAGGGCATTTATAAGCCTAGCCAGAGTGTATTTGGCTTCCGCCTCCCTATTAGATTAGCCTACTGTGCCTCTGTAAAGTAGGTCACAGAAGGTACCCTTTTAAGATTAGTTTACTGTGCCTCTGTCTAGCAGGGACACAGGAGAGATCCCAGGGGTGAATTTGCGATTTCCCATCCACTTGTCCAAATTTTGCTTGAAGAGGGTCAGCGAGGGGCTATGTCTAACATGAATTGGGATTCTATTCCAGAGTGAGGGGAGCCTCTGGGAAATGAATCTGTCCCTCCAGCATGTCCTATTTATTTTTGTGCTGAGGTTTAGGTCCCTGGAGCATGTAGCTCTAAGGGACTTGGATTTTTTGAGGTGGAGCATGTCCATTAATTCTGGGTTTGACATGGCTTTGTATGTCAGGCATAGATCGCCTCTGAGTAGGCGGTAAGCAACTGAGTAGAGTTGGAGTTTCTTTAGTCGAGCTGCATAGGACATCTGTTTGTAGCCCATGATCCTCTTGGTGAGGTACTTTTGGGGTCTCTCCAGTTGCTGCAGGTGTCGGGTAAGGTACATCCCAAAAGGGGCATTGTATTCAATTATGGGCCTGATGAGTGACGAGTAGAGGGGCACAATGATCTCTCTTGATCTAGATGCGAACCCTTTTGTGATAAGGTGGGCTATATAGAAGGTCTTTCTAACCACTTTGGCAACGTGATTATCAAAGGAGAGATAACTATCTATGTTGGTCCCCAAATCTCTAATTACTTCTTCCGTACTTAATGGATTACCACCTATGTGGTAATTTGTGGGCGCCTTGTTTTTCCTAAAGGGGATGACTATGCACTTTTTAGCATTTAGCTTGAGGCTGTGGCTCTGGCACCAAGCATCCGTCTCTGTGAGACCCTTTTGGAGGATGCTTGTGTCAGATGGAGATTCGATTATGGCCCCCAGTTTGCAGTCATCTGCGAACTTTGTCAGCCATAATCCCCCCGTGTTAGCCTGAACCTCAGAGAAGTATATACCGAACAAGAGAGGTCCCAGAACTGAACCCTGTGGGATGCCACTTGTAACTGGTTTGGATTCGGACATGGCACCTGCGATTCTGACCATGTGGGTTCTATCTCTGAGCCAGTTTGCAACCCATCTTGTGATATAGGGGTTGATATTTAAGCTGGTAAGCTTATTTATGATGCCCGAGTGGGGTATTGTGTTGAAGGCTTTTGCGAGGTCCAGGTAGGCTGTGTGGACTACCTTGCCCTCATCTATGGCTTTGGTAACTGTTTCAAAGAAATCAACTAGGTTTAAGAGGCAAGATCTGCCCTTAACAAAGCCGAATTGGGTAGGGTCCAGTGCCTGGAGGCTCCCAATGTCTTTGTTTATGAGTTCCATGATAATATGCTCCATAGCTTTACAGACCAGACTAGTCAGGCTTATGGGGCGATAGTTTCCGGGGTGCATTGTGGCACCACCTTTGTGGAGTGGGACCACTGTAGCTGTACGCCATTCTTTGGGTACATATCCTGTAGTAAGGGTAAGTTTGAACAGTGACTTAATGTGAGGGTTCAGTTCTTCTTGGAGCTCGTGTAAGACACAGCCTGGGACAAAGTTATATACACACACACATATATATATATATATATATATATATATATATATGTGTGTGTGTGTGTGTGTGTGTGTGTGTGTGTGTGTGTGTGTGTGTGTGTGTGTGTGTGTGTGTGAGACTGTGTGAGACTGTGTGTATGAGTGAGTGTGTGTTTGTATGTGTGTGTGTGTGTGTGTGTGTGTGTGTGTGTGTGTGTGTGTCTATATTAGAACATTGAAAGTTTAATGGTTCGAATCACTAAAGGTCAACCTTTAATGATCGAACCATTAAAATTTCCAATGTTCATAAAAAATAAATAAAAAAAAAGAAAATCTAAAGGGCTAGGCAGGGGGGCAAGCCCCATGCACCCCCACACCCCCTGCTACTTAAATATACCAACTCCGAGACCACACTACATTGAAGTAAATGAAAATCTCCCCTTACGGAGATTTCTGTTTACCCATTCAATGTTCTGCACTTTCGCTATTCTCGTGTCGACAATGTCGGATTCGATATTGTCGGCTTTCGAGAATATAATAGATAACTGTGTGTGTGTGTGTGTGTGTGTGTGTGTGTGTGTGTGTGTGTGAATATCATTTTAAAGTTGATATGGATAGTTTTTACAGTGTAGAATCCAGTTATACACAAAGGTAAGCATCATCACCATAGCACAACCCTGGAATAGAGTAAACCAAGGAAATAAAAAGGAAATAAAATATATGTTATGTATGGAGCAGTGCGATTACCTACTGAAATCAGAAACAAGATAAACTTGTTAAGCACTTCTTTAGTGCGAGACCGAATCCTAACAATTTTCCTAAGATCTGTTATGATCAGATCTCACATTAGAAACTAACAACTGATAGTGACAGCTGGCAAATACCAGCGATAAAAGTTAAAACAGCTTTGTTTCTGACTGCTGTTCATGCCTTTCAACTGCCCCTTGAGTTTGTCTTATATTTTTGCCCCATCCCTTACATTTTTCTGCTGGTGAAGATCACAGTCAAATATGCCACAAGAAGTTTCATACATTCCACTCAGAAATCTTAATCAAATAATGTGAGTGATGTGCTGATGTCTGTTTGGCAGTGTTCACTAAATACATTACCTGCTTAAAAAGCTAGTAAACTACTTTTCTCTGTAATTGGTAGTTGATGGAAAAGGTAAAGCTCCATGTACTACAAAGAATTAAGATTGGGTCTCTTGTCATAACCCTTCATTATGTGTTCTCACAGTGGATGCCAATTTTCACACCTCGAGGCTCCTTGTCAAGGTGAATTTCTTGGTAACCCTATCTCAAACACATAATTATACTGTTACAATCAGGCTCCCAATCACAGTCCTCTATATTGCACACCAAAATCCATAATACAATGGAGGCTTCAGATTTCAGATTGGATAAAGTTACTCTCCACATCTTATTGGTTAAATATTTATTTTGTTAAGCTGAACATTTTCTGTGGAGTCTCCATGGTAAAGCTACTCATGTTACTACCAGGTTTGAAGGGAAAAATATATACTGTTTTCTTTTACTGTATCCAAGCTATGGAATAATCTCCCTCCTTCACACAGTAATCCCACTGCTTTTAAATAATCCCTTAAACTTCATCTCTCCTCACACTGGATAAGCACCTGCACCCCCTTTTGACAACCCCAAAACACACACACACACACACACACACACACACACACACACACACACACACACACACACACGTGAAAAGACAGGAAAGGAATCAATCAGAGTTAAAAATCTCACTGCACCTTTTAAATATACATTTTCACCTGGTTAATGGCTGAAAATGGGAGCATGGGATAAAAGAGCAGAGTGCCTTTACCACCCTGCAATGTTACCACAAAACTAAAAACTAGCTCATCCCCCCACCCGTTCTAATGTCAATGAAAGGATCAGAGTATATGCAACATTTCCTGCTGCTAGACAAATGAAAGAAATGTACTGGATTTTCACTATTCTATGAAGACTTGCCATGTTATGAATTTTATTGCCTTTTCCTAAAATAGCAAACATCAATGAACCCACTACCTTGCTGCTGAGGTCACCCAAACTCTAATGTTTCCACAGTGCTATCTTTATGAAAGCCAAAATAATAGATGCATTTGAAAATATGAGATAGTGCCATCTGTGCCAGGGAGAGTAGGGCAGTGCATGTGTAACACATGCCAGCATAGCTAGCTGGAGTTTTGTAAAGATATTTATGTCATTTGGCTATCACACTGATTTGTACAGATGATTGTATTAACAATGTATTTTTAAAGTTGCTTGTGTTAAAAATGCACCAACAGTAGGTCCTGCTAGACAGAAAAGAGATATGCATGTATGCCAGATAGAATTATTATAACTGATTAAATGTATATGTTTTAACAAGGAATTCTGGAAGGGAAGAGGTTAATCTCCATCCAGCTAATTTTGCTAAATGGGTTGGTTTAGGCCATAAAGATTTTATTTTACAAGTCTGATTGCAGCCAGAGACAAAAATGCCTATGAAAACCAGGACTAGAAATCTTACTGTATTGTCCTTAGAGGTCAACTAATTGCTATCCTGGAAGGGTGGAAGTTTTGAAATTGTTTTATAGCTTTCAGATGCTGGAACAGATCTTAACAAAGCACTGGGTGTGTATTGTACCAGAGTCAGGTGACCAGATGTGATGTCATTCTATAACCAGCACTGAAATGATCATAGGATTATCGGATCATAGGACGTTACTAGGCTAATGGCCCTGGGGCCCTTACAAGCTTAGCCAAGAGTTTATTCCCAAAAAGAAAGAGTTTATCCTCAAAAAGAAACCTCAGCCAACACTTGTCACCCCTGTCAACGAGGGACACAGGTGGAACCCCTGGGATAAATTTGTGGTTTCCCATTCACTCATCAGGGTTGTACTTGAAGAGGGTCAGTGAGGTACTCTGTTTGATGTGTATGAGAAGTCTATTCCAGAGATAGCGCAGCCTCTGGGAAACAAACCTGCCTCTCCAGCAGGTTTTTTGATGTTGCATATTAGATTCAGGCCTTTTGAGGGGGTAGTGCGTGAGGAGTTAAAGTTAGTAGAGTTGATTTTTTAGATATTAGTGAGAGATATTTTGGAATTCTCACAGCAGAACTATGTTTTTCGGAACCTGACAGGAAAGAATATTTCTCACAGATATCTCACACAACCTCACACCTCATCTTGCCTTGCTGTAGTAAGCAACTCAGCACTCATCATCTTGCCTTGCTGCATTAACTAACTTAACAGTAAATCTTTAGTCAGTCTGGAAAATATAGTGAGATTAGTTAAGTATTTTTTCTGCATCTGTGTGAATTTATCCAACTGTGTTATTTTTTAGATTTCTTGTGATTGAAACTCTGTTTTTTATTGTAACTAGATATTCAGTATTCTCATGTTTTCTATTTTATTATTTATTATTAAATATTTCTATACCTTTCATTGTGGCTGGTCTTTTAGAGAATACTTTTAACATCTTAAGAGTACTTATGCTTATTTCAGTGACACTGTGGCTGCTCCTGAAAGCCTTGCTGCATTGGTCAAACTCTACTATTTGTATTAGTAATAATTTTACTCAGCATAATTGGGTACCCTTGTAAATGCCATAAAGTAGCCGACTGGTGGCAGCGTAATTACATTATAGTCTGGGCAGAAGGGGGAACAGCTGGTAAATCTGTGCCAGCCTTTTCCACGTGAGTGTGTGTGTGTGTGTGTGTATGTGTGTGTGTGTGTGTGTGTGTGTGTGTGTGTGTGTGTGTGTGTGTGTGTGTGTGTGTGTGTGTGTGTGTGTGAAAATCAAATATCCAAATGTGTGTGTGTCAGCTGGTTGGAAAAGGGACACAGAGCTCCAAAGTGGTCAGTGTGGAGTCTTGTTTTGGGCTGGAGAGTGAAAGAGAGTCCAGCCCCAGGTCTGGAGTGTGTGCTCTTAAGGGAAATTGTACTTGGTGCAGAGAGCTGCATCTGAAAATGCTCTGTGTGTATCCATTTTTGCTCCTAGTGGCTGTCCCTCACTGGTGTCATTGTTGGGGATTGAGGATTCTTGTTTACTGTCCCAGGGTAGGGACTGCCACACTATATATATCAGGTAAAACTCTGTTATGCATTCATTATTAGGATGGAAACTATAGTGGTGTCATGTTGTATGGCTGTGCTACCAATGTGTTCCCAACATTTGTAAAAAAAAAAAAAAAAGCAGTTTTGCATTTTCCTCTGTCTGAAAAAGGAACAACACATTATGGGAGAGAAAACAACTCCACCTGCTCACAACTAGGATTGTGGGCACATGAACATTCAAACAAGTGGAACACTACCTATGTATGCACATATCTGATTAAATACAATGGGCAAAGTAATTCTTTGAGGTTTTACACTGGTATTCGATGCCAATAAAAAAAAAAAGTTAAGTATTGCAGTATAATCAACCATAATAAACTTCTGAAATTCTAAGAAGGCTATTTAATTCTTAATTATCATATCCAATATGAGGAATCACAGAAGCCTTTTTATAAAGTCAAGCCCAATGTAATTGCTTGAGATACTCTGCTACCCCAAGCATGAATTATTCTACAGTAAAGAAGTGCTAAACTCCAGAAGTATCATAAGAAGTGATGAACTCCAGAAGTGTCATCCTTTGAACGTGACATCAGACTGCGATCTTATCTGTTTTACTAGGTGGCAACACACAAACATGTAAAACATTCCATGGCTGTTGTCAAATAGAGTTGGGATACTTTTTGAAAATCATCAAACTAAATTAATAATAGACATTTGTAAACCAGGGAGGCCCAACAGACACACAGTCCCTTTTCAGGATGACCCAGGAGCAATGTCCAGTTAAGTGACTTGCTCTGTGTCATGCAGTAGGTAAATGAGAGAGAATCAAACCTTGTATCACAGGAACTACAGCTAATAACCATAACCCTTTGTGCCAACTGCCAATAAACAATAAGTTTTTATACACTATTCATTTCATGTCAGTCATATTCTTTCATGGTTCCTTTTTTATTTTACACTGCAATTATTCATACAGAATCAATCACTTGATGGTAGCAAAGAAAGATAAAACAGGTAAAGAAGTCAAATCTTTAAACATTTCATAGATTAGTATACATCTATTTCCTTATTCCTTATGAAGTAACACATTTCAACACATACAGAAAACATGTTTATATTTCCATAAGTATATAATACATGTAACACACACACACACACACACACACACACACACACACACACACACACACACACACACACACACACACACACACACACACACACACACACACACACACACACACACACACACACACACACACACACACCTACCATGGCTAAAAATATTGAAAAAAAAGCAATTATTTTTCCATGGCTGCAAGAACCTGCAACCCCACACCCCCTGCTAACTATACATACAACATACCAACTCTATGATCACTTGACAACAGGGAAAGACAAATTCATAGACTCTGCTCTATTGTGATCTTCCAAGTAGATCAACCGGCAGGCTATAGAACAAGGGAAAAAAGAGCTTTCACTCTTTTGAGCATTTATTCTTAAAGACTGCAGCTATATCTTTATATTCATATCTGTTTCTATATCTATATTTGTCTATCTATATAGATACACTCACACATAATATACATATTATATTATATTTTGGGGTGGGAGGTTGGCATAATGGCTAAGGTGTTTGCTTTGCAAAAGCCAGGTGCAGGGTTTGATGCTCATGCTGGGTAATAGGCTAGGTTTAAAGTTAGCCTAGTATTAATCTATAAACCTATGTTTATATATAGATAGAGAGAGAGATACCAGGAAATCAAGGCTAAATCATTTAAAACAATAAAAAAACACAGTATAAACTTCTACACATAAAATGTTTCAACAATGTGACCTGTCTGCTGTATGTGCTGCCCTTTTATTCTCATAAATAACTTGTTAAAACTGTGAATATTAAATTACGTGTTTGATAATTTTCTAAAGCATGCTTATATAAAGGACTTGTATTCAGCCTTCTGTTTATTTCTGAAATATGCTCACTTAAGTGCTCTTTTAACTTTTGCTTTAATTTTCCTATATAAAAAGCTGAACAAGGCATGCATACAATTGAATTATATTCTTAAAGCCGTGGTCAGCAAATATGAATAATTCATCTCTTTTCTTTATTACTGGCTGTGTAAAATAAGTCCATCTATAAATATATTTACATTGTTGCCATTTATAACATGGAGTTATACCTTTTATTTGGCTATACAATTTCTTTGAAAACTTAATTTCCTTCTAACAAACCTTCTGTTGTAACTTCTCTGGTTTCCTAAAGTAAATTGTAGTTGATATTGCAGAATGTCATTAAACCACTGAATAAACAGAGTATATTCCAATGTACTACTTGTGTGTGTCTATTATATGTCAAAGTCACTACAGATTAGTGTTGTGTGCCTGCAATCATCCTCAAAAAAGGAGACCTAGCAGCATTCAGTCATACCTTTTGTATCAAGAACATCTGCTAGTTATAATTACCTATTTCAAAGTCATATATTAATAAGTTATCTAAGTGGACATTCACATGGCATTTATTACCCATTTCAAAGTCATTTATTGAGTTATCTAACTGGTCATTTACATGACATTTATTGCTACTAAGTCAAGAAATTCTAAGCATTGTCTACATTATTTTCAAACATAAGCTGTGGGTGCATACTCAATTTATGCAAAAATGTAGCAGAGGGTGATTTCCCCAGCTGAAGTCTGCCTCAATGCTATAGCTAGAAAATATAGTCCCTGGGATTCATGAAGCTCGGCACAAGGACAGTTTTAGCCTTGCACCGAACGTCCTCATTACAGATGGTGCAGCAGTGCCATATGAATATGTATGAGGGTGCACCGCCGCACCTTTGACGTGCACAGGAAACATGTGTGAGTGCAGGGGGCGTGTACAAGTGCTCTACAGAGGTGTAAACATGCCCCGACAGTTGCACAACCTACTATGCTTACTATTAGAGCCCGCCTCTCATAGTAAGTCAGTAATTCAGTGTCCGTGGATACCGAAATGTATGCTAAGCATACAAGAGTATCCACGAACAGTGAAATAAAATCGAAGTAGTAAACACACAAGCACGTAGTAGAATGTTGAGCCCCGTCCCTAGAACTTTCACTATTAGATTCCCCGTGTCCCTAATATACATTTGTATTGCTGCAATATTGAAAGTTTAAGCAAAGCGCAGCATGTTTGCACGTTGCTGCCCTCCGCCGAGCATAGCTTACACATCAAAATCATTCAAATAAAAAACATGTGGAGTCAACGTAAATGTCAATAGTGTAGTGTTTAGAGCATCTGCCTAATGAACAGGCATTCACGGTTCAAGTCCAACAATAGCACATATTATTTTCCATGTAGAATGAATGTCATTTTGGTGTAAAACTGACATAAGAGTATCGCATGAGATGTTTAACTAAATGTCATTCAATCAAAGTGGTACTGTCATAATGAATAAGGCACTAGTAAGCCGGTGTAAGCACAAATAAGCAGCAGTAAACATACATAAGTACCAGTAAGCAAGTCTGAGTGCGCTTGCGCGGGTGTAAGCAGGGCCCAGCGTAGAAAATGTATATAAGTATGTACAGATATATAATATATATATATATATATATATATATATATATATATATATATATATATACATATATATATATATATATATATATATATATATATATATATATATATATATATATATATGATGAATGAACGTTGTAACAATAAAGCATACAAAAGGAATGAGAAGGGAATCAACAGCAACCTCAGTATTATATAGCGCTGTCAGCGTATGTCATATCAAGCTGGGCAGGAGTGAGAAAAACACTGCTACTCACACCACAGGCAGGATATTACCAGTGGGAGTAACATTGCTGATCTGCTGAGTCTACTTTACAATCAGAGGGTAGTCCCTGGTGGGACTACCCAAAAATTGATAGGATGTTTGGCCATCTGACCATTACACAAGCAAGGGCAGGTATGTTGAAGGACTAAATGGTCGGAGAGCCTGAGAATACGTGGGTTGGGACACCATACTTGTAGGGCCCCTAACGCTCGGGAGAGGGCAATGCATGGAGGTGTGTCATGGCTGCGATAGCAACTGGACAATGGATGATTTGCGGGTATGTTGAACTCGGGTGGGGTGGAGGAACTATGGGTATGAAATTATGGATCCAGGACTGGTTCTAATTGGACTGCCTTGTGGAGGTCAGCAAGTTTGTTATATATGCATCTATATGTAGAAGTACATTCTCTGTAACACATTTATTCCATTTGCAGGCATAAATAACATGAATGTGGCCTTACAAACCTCGACAGTAGATAGAATAATAGGTTGTGCATAAGAGGGAAGGGACAAAACTGCTAAAACGCAGAAGTATGTACAATGTCCGAAGTCAGTGCTGTGCTGAAAAAATCAAATGTGAGGACTTTCTCACACATTGAAACATTCCTGTGATCTGCCTGCTACGGCAACGCCAATTACTAAACCGGTCTATTTGTAAAAGAATTACATAAAAATCGTACATAATTAGACTCTCATGTGTAATGTGTGCATTACCACATAGTCATACTTATTAATTTATTGTAGTGTCATGTTAACGGGAGTAGGGTTGTAATGAAGTGTAGAGTCTAATCTTGAAATAAAGACATGCGTGTCCCATGTGGGACAACCCAAAAATTGTGAATAGTGTCCTTTTGGTCACTCATGACACAAGTGTTTGTGGACTAAAACTTTGGGATTTCTGAGGATACATGGAGTGAGTCAACCGATGGGATGGGTCTACAGGAGCAGGGAGTGGCCAATGTGTAGTGGTGTGGATACACCGTGAATCCAACTGGAGAATGGATGATTGCAGTGTTAGTGAAGTGTTGGGGTGGGTGTTTGGGGAACCAGGAGTCATGGGTAAATGGGTATATATGCAAATGAAGCAATACAGCAATAGTGTATTGGTTAGAGAATCCACCTAACGAACAGACATTCCCGTTCCGAATCCCACTGCAGCACATACCATTTTCCATTGGTAATCTGTGCATGAACATATTTCGACATCTGTCCGCTGTATAACCTGCAAAACAACAATTAAAAGTGAACTGGAGCGAAGTGTTAGTGTCATAATGAATAAGGCTCTAGTAAGCAAGTTTAGGCATATATAAATACCAGTAAGCATGTGTAAATGTGTTTGCACGGGGTTTGCATTGCTTTACAGAGACACACACACACACACACACACACACTGTTATATATATATATATATATATATATATATATATATATATATATATATATATATATATATATATATATTTGCAGACATATACATATACATAGAAATATATATATATATATATATATATATATACACACACACATATATATTCATATATATATGTGTGTGTGTGTGTGTGTGTGTGCGTGTGTGTGTGTGTGTGTGCATAGATATACACAGATATACAGCTATAATAGGAAACAGCACACAAGAATGACATATGTTCACAGGCTATGCCAATGGAAGTGAGGGGCCCAAGCAAGAAACAAAGTAAATCTAAAAAAAGCTGGTAATATTTAAATAAGTGACAAAATCCATAGTCACATCATCTGGATCTTCCTACACAATGAAAATATCATCCAGAAATCTCAAATATAAACTGAAGTATTTAAAAAAAAAATCACATTTGAACACACATTTTTCCCATGCCAGCACAACCAAATTAGCATAAGTCAGGCCACAAGCAAACCCCATAGCAACACCGTTTAAAGATTTCACCCTTGAAAAAGTGTAAAATTGTTAAGAACCAAGGATGATGCCATCTCCATTAACAATTTAATCGAATCACTCTAACTCTCACTGAATAAGTCTAACCCCCTCATCCACAGGTATTGATGTAAAAAGGTCAATCATATCAGTACTGAGAGAACCTAATTTTTTAGTCCAAACATCTGGAGTAAGCTTCCCAAGAAAGCCTTTTGAATCTTTCGACAAATGATTCAGTGTACTAAAAAATGGTTTAAGGAGTCTAGCAACAGAAAATGCTAATGAGTATGTTTTAGAAGCTTGTGCCACCACTGTCAGTCTAAAAGGGGGGGTCTAAAATATCTCTGTAAATCTTGGGATGCCCAAAAATCGTATGAATTACCAGTTTGGAAATCTTAATAGGATTTCTGAGACAGTTTGATTTTCTTATCCAAAATTAATTCCTCAAGAGTCAAATTGATTTTATTGTAGGCATTATTAACCTCATTCCTATAAACTGAAATGTGTACTTCAGTGCTGTGTAAAATATTGAACATTGTACTAGAGTTATAAGTAGAATCATAAATAATAGTTCCTTTCCCTTTGTCCAGTTTCATAATCTGCATTGTCTTATCATTCAACTTATGGAAAAATCTGTATTGCTATTTGTTCAGTCTACCCTAGTATTTACATGGGCAAAACTGAAAGACCATTAAGGAAAATATAAACCTCAACACAACAATGAATAGAACATGCTGGAGGGATAGATTCCCTTTGCAGAGACTTCCCTTACTATGGAACAGGGTCTTGGTCTACATAAGACAGAGCCCCTCACTATCACTCTTCAAGAGGAACCTTGATGAGTGGATGGGTAACAGAAAGTTCACACCGGGGATCACACCAACAGCACTACTAGATAGGGGCCAAGGGTACTAGCTGCTAGTACAAGGGTCTAGGGAACTACTAAATGGGCGGTGAATACCGCACAATGTGGCTGAGCTAATATATGCCTTTGGGCAGATAGCCCAGTACCAACCTATGAACCTATGAAACACGTAGCATGACCTTCCACTCCCCCCCACCAGCCGGACACAGGAAACATACACACAAACCTGCAAACAATGCAAATAGTCCACTGCTCCCCAGACTACAGGCAGGATACAACCAGGGGGGGTACACAGTGCACCCGTGAAATCTAATCTTGGAACACAGACAGGAGCGTCTCTTGCGGGATACCCCAAAAATTGACATAAGACCAAAACAAGGTGATATGCTGACCATTCTGGCTGGGGTGTGTACATACCCGGAATACAAGGGTGGGAAAGCCTGATGACCCATGGGTCAAGACAATTTATGACATGGGTCCTGTGAAGTGGAGAGTCAGCAGCGTGTAGTGGTGTGTTCAGACCTGACCAGGACCCAGAGTAAAGATGGGTGCTGTAGAGGAGGTGCGGGTGGGGTAACTATGGGTAGCTAGTTATGGGTCTAGGTGTGCAGGTGTTGGCTGATGTGGGCCTTTATGAACAACCCCAGGGATGTAAGCAAAAGTGTTCATTGGGCAGAGGCATCGCCCAACGTGCAGCCACACCCACTACGAGTCCCACTGCAGCAAAGTGTAATCTACATGGCAAGGAACGGAATAACCAGATGTAGATGTATATATTTAGAGTTATGTGTGTGTATATCTGCCCATAACGACATAGAGATATACCTCTCCCTCTCCGTAGTACAAATTTATACATACAGAGACAGAATACATATACATATCCACATATAGATATATACATAAGCAGACACCCATAGACCCATATGTTGTTAGGGGTCTACTTTACCTTACCGACACCACACTTCACCGACACACAAAACACCGAACCCTAATGACCGAAACCACACAACACCGACAATTCACAAAACCGAACACAATTACACCGACACAAACAACGTAAACTACACATCATACACAATCACATATCCACTAACCCTAACCCAAACCCTAACCCTAAGGTCCGACACTACCGCACAGTTACCCTACCCGCACCCTAACCCTAACTCACTTAACCCACCCCAAAACAAAATGCTGGCCACTATCGCACTCACCCTACATGCACCCTAACCCTAACTCACTTAACCCACCCCAAAACAAAATGCCCGTCACTATCGCACACTCACCCTACCCGCACTCCAAACCTAAGTCACTTAACCCGTCCCTAAACTAAACTCCGTCACTATCACACACACTTACCTTACCCGAACCCTACCTCCCTACCTCCGACACTACCACACACTCACCTATCCCACACCCTAACCCAAAATCCCACAACAATGCACACTTACCTGACCGCTCCTAACTCCATCACTATCGCACACTTACCGAGACGCGCTCACATGTTGCCCTTGTCACTCTATCCGCTGTCGGCACTTCACCTTTTTGGTAAACTTACCTGTCGATCATTTAGTCTCGGCACATCACCTTTTCGGTAAACTTACCTGTCGGTCATTTCGTCTCCCTCTTCCACGTGTCGGTCAACTGAGATTTCGGTAAATTAAAGTAGACCCGTTGTTAGATATATATAGACAGCAATATATAAATATATACATGTATGCATACATATACAGATATGTCTGTATATAGTAATGTATATATATATATATATATATATATATATATATATATATATATATACATATATGTGTGTGTGTGTGTGTGTGTGTGTGTGTGTGTGTGTGTGTGTGTGTATATATATATATGTGTGTGTGTGTGTGTGTGTGTGTGTGTGTGTGTGTGTGTGTGTATATATATATATATATATATATATAGATATATATATATATATATATATATATATATATATATATATATATATGATTGTAAATATACACATGTATATAGCTAAGATATGATACAGCAGTTATGAATTACATATGTTCACAGGCCGTGCATATGGGGGTGAGGGGTCCACTCAACAAACATGTACCCCCAGCTAGGCCAGTGAGACATACAGACACACAATAAAAGTAAACACACCAATGCTTCCCAGACCACTGGCAGGATACTACCAGTGGGAGAGACCTGCCAGGTCTAATCTTGAAACAAAGACATCAATGTCCCTTGTGGGACACCCCAAAAATTACTGATCATTGGAGTCAGTCCCTGTAATGATTCCTCAAACCAGTCTGTAGACATACATGGACCAGTAGGTTGTGCAAGCCTGATAACCCATGGGTCGACACAATGTACAACATGTGTACCGACACGCGGAGAGTGGGCAGTGTGTAGTGGTGTATTTATACCCCACCTGAACCCACAGTAAGGATGAGTGCTGTAAAGGAGGGGCAGGTGGGGGAACTATGGGTATGCAATTATGGGCCTAGGTATGCAGCTGTTGCCTGGCGCAGTCATATTAGGACCACCTCGGGGATGTAAGTAATATTCCAAAATGGGCATAGCTTACGCCCATACCTCTCAAACTCTAAGAGCAAATCCACTGGACAGGACATAAACTGTTGGGGGAACAAATAGGGACCATACCTCTCAACTGTCCCTGATTTCCAGGGACATCCCTGATTTTGACTCAAATTCTAACTCTGTCCCACTTAATCCCTCCTAAAACTAGTGACTTTTGAAGGAAAGGTGGTGAATTACACGTAATGAATAATGACAACAATTACGAGTTATAAACATCATTTACCTCAGAAAATGTGTATTAATTCATATGCTCTGAGTCTGTCAATGTATCAAGTTAATAGCACTAATATTTAAATGTGTCCCTGATGTCATGACTTGTCCCTGATTCAGTTTATATTTGTCCCCAATCGTTTGAGAGGTCTGATAGGGACAGAAAGCACATATTCCACTTACAACCTTAGAAAGATGATAGAATAATAGGTATGCAGTAGCATGACTCGGCTGAAGGATGTGGGTTCCAAATCCCAATAACTTGTTTGTATTGAATGGTGTCAGTTCCCATGTATTGGCCAGACAGGTGCAAATTGTGAGAGAAACACACCAATAGTATGAATCAATCTCTGGACAGGCCGCGGATTCCATACAGTCGAACAGCATGCTTACGCCTAAGGGGCAGCCAATCCCGATACTGTAGGCATATAATCTGATGTAATAGGCATCACAAGGTAATATCATAGTCCTCACTCCCACCCAGGGGTGTGAGTTTCAGATGCAAACACCAAATGCAGTGCATTTGCAAGTGCGGGAGCAAGTGGGTGTAAGCCTGTTCGGCCGCCGGTATGAGATGTATCACACTAGTGAAGCAATGTAGAGGCTAACTGAGTGTAAGAAACTGTAACCGGAGGTTAGCATTGCTTGGCTTCATGCAAACCTACTCACACCTGCTCACAACTGCTGTAAAGCCCTTTAATCACTCCATATCCAATGGCCTTGTTCTGCCCAGCAATTAAATAAACAGCCTCTACAAGGCTCGAAACCAGGACCCTGCACACCACAGTCAATACGATTTACCATTAAGCCATGGCAGATATACAGATATTGGATGTTATCACAAACATATCATCCATCACAGTCATTCAATGGTATAGGAAATGTATTCCATCATGTAGATGTATGTGTGTGTTTATGTCCAGATATAGATACATATATATATATATATATATATATATATATATATATATATATATATATATATATATATATATATATATATATATATATATATATATATATATATATATATATATATATATATAGAGAGAGAGAGAGAGATCAAGAACATCCCATGTGACAACAAAGCATTAAAAAGGAATGAAAAGGGAAACAACACCTGTATTATGTAGTGGTGTTGTCCTATATAATATCAAGACTCCCTCAGACAGACGTGTCATTAATACATGCAAACATTTGTACATTGGCCAAATACATCACTCTGTGCATTTTATTTACATTAACACAACAGTTACTGTCCAATCTTTATGTGAGAACAGTACTCTTGCAAGGTGCTGTGTGCGACATCATCATCATGAAAAAGGTAAATGGGGTAACCATAGAGGGACCGGTAGTGTCGTGTGTACAATGGGGTCGACTGCATCACGTGTACCTTGAAGCTTTAGGAGTCATGTGCATACCAGGATCATGTGCCTGAGAGACAGGGGGGAGGACAACTGGAGTATGTTGTGATGCAAATTAAAAAGATTACATGTGCCCAGTGGACACGTGTGTGAAATGGACAGCAATGTATGGGGCAAATGTTGTTCTAGGAACAGATTGGCCTTTTGTTTCCATAGAGTGAGAGTGGGATGTGGGGGAAGGAGAGTAGGTATGCTCATGGAGGATAGGTTGGGTAGGATGACAGACAAGACAGCATACAGGGTCGGTATATGACACATGTAGGGGGATACAGCTTGGACGGGGAGGGGTGTTCGGCAGTCACAAGCCCATGAACCCCCAGATGGAAACAGTGAGATGGAGGTCCCCACCCATGGGCAGCCACCACTGCACCAAAACAGCCGCAAAGGTAGCTGTGCTGGGGGCTGTCTAGGAAAGGCAGGCTCACCCTCTAAATGTGACACTCTGCCCTCAAGCTGGCGTATCTGGCCTCAAAACTCCTTATTGAGCCCCCTACTTACCACCTCCGGCACTGTACGACAGCAGGCAAGTTCCTGTCTGGACCTGCTCCCAGGGGACAAGCCCCATCCTCAGTGATGGTTCCACCAAAAGGTGGTGCAGAGCCAACAGAGGTGGAGGTCGAAGGCTGGGCCCCAGATGTGCTGGTGCCCGGTGTCATGGCCAGCTGAAGTGGGACAGGATGTTCCTCTGGGACCTCCAATCCCATACAGCCTATGGTGTTGCAGTTTTAACACAGATATGGCTTAGTAATAGTGAACAGCATTCAGGATTACTTATAACAGCATACATAGATATGACCATCAACCCAACACAACAGATGGCATACATTTGCAGAGGGAGCACAACACATGCATATATACTGCATGACATCTGTACAAAGTGTAGAAGACTTGTGACTGCTGCTATGAACAGTGGCCCATTATTGGCATGTCTCTGTGAGAACCTCAGACAGTGACTGTCATACCACTGTTTCATGTGATATATGTCCAACCAGGGATGCGATGACAGTACCTCTCATCACTATCACCATGTACTGACTGCAATCCTTACACTATGCTTCTGCAGTTCACAGATGTGTGTTCAGTGAGTAACACAAGAAACAAATGGTTCCACACACTGACCATTCCACAGATGGCCCTACAGATGGGGGTTCCCTCACAAACAGAGCACTGTCTTGTCAGTTTTAAAACATGCAGAATAGCCATTATCACACACAGCTTGTTAAACTGGCAGTAGTCTCAATGAAGCATAGCTACACTTAAATGCTGTAGTCATGTCTGGCACATCACCCTCCTGTTGTTAGGCTATTTTTCCACTGTGTATGTTGTTTGAGGAATATCCAGATATCATCTGTGATGCTGTTTACCAAACACCAGATCCAGGCTCCATTCACAGTGACTGTCATGGGCAAACACCAATATGATGCTCCTAGATATTGTACTGTGTTTCCATGCAATTGGCTATGGGAACATCACCACAGCTGTTCCACATGCAATCGGCTAGAGGAGGACTGCAACAGATGCAGAGGCCATCACCTGATCATGACCATCACTTACAAAACACAAGCTGCTGCTGAGCAGGTGTACAACTACACATCCACCAGAGAGTGTGTGGGAGGGACAGACAGAGGCAAAGTACATCAGAGAAGGGCTTGGAGACTAAAACCTAAACATCGTCTGTTACACACCTACCAGTACAGGGGTTCAAACCCATGACTGACTAGCCATTATTATTACAAGTGCATGCAGTTACTCCATGTGCCACATAGCTGACAAGTTGGTGTGCTGTAAGAACATATATGTGTGTGCTGGTGAGCGACATCTGCAACAGAGATATAGTAGACATACATTAGGTGTAGCACACATGGCTGTCCACATGAATGGATGTCATTGTCAAGACAACCTCACTCTCTAAGGGACTCACAGACATTGCCACACTTTGCCAGGCTCACAAATACACTTCCTAACTACTTAGTTTGCCACACTGCAGTAATGCACAGGTACTACATGCACCACAGGGAATATCCTGAGGTTCTATAGGCTAGGGCATGTGAACATGTCTGACATCAGTCGGTATGCCAATGGGAGTTATACTGGGTGTGACTGTGGTCGGGAGCTTCATACCCCACACGCAGACACAAGGTGCCAGTACTGACATGCATGTGTGCATTGCTTCATGGGTGTGTAGTGGTTGACTGTGCAAGATGGCTGTACAAGGCTGGGTGAGGGGTAATCCTTGGACATGGAAAAAATTGCCGGGGGATGTTTCAAAGTCCCACAATTTTTGTATGAATGTCCTGTACCTGGTTTTGGTTTGGGCCCTTTTTTGAACAGACTGTTTTGATAGCCAATACTTGCCTGGGTGCAGACTTTTTATGACAGCAAGTGACCTTTTTTCACTGTTGTAACCAATGATACAGTATTCCCTGGTGTCAGGGCAAAA